>NC_064562.1:125659690-125962720 GCF_937001465.1 Orcinus orca
GCTTTAAGCCTCTTGGTGACAAGAAATATGGTACTCGGCCAGACTGTTTGATTGACAGTAACGTTTGTAGTTTCAGCTGCTAATACAGTATGCTTCTTGTATATTCTGAGTGGGTAAATATAGAAGACTATTTGTCACCTGGGTTGATGGATTACAAATAAGTGAGACAATGTGGTTAGGGTTCTGAAGCATAAATGAAAAGTCAAAAACCTTATATTATTTACAATACAATGCTTATGATTTAAGATTTGTTATTCCTGTTACATCAATAGAAATGGTTGGGTTTTAAAATAAGCATGTTACTCATTTTTAATCATCTCTTTCCATTACATAGTTATTTGCTACAAGAATGCATCAATTAACTGTACCAAAAACCTGATTAAAATGAAGGACTTATTATAGATACTGGCATTTATTTTTAAATATCGTGATTCGAGTATCTTAAAATTTTTCCACTCATAGGACCTATGACTAATGACGTGTTTCTCCACCCAAACAAAGCTTGTTGTTTTCAGTACCTAATTAGTGTTCAAGCTTGTTTTACTCACTTAGGCTCAGAAAAGAGGTGTTTCTGAAAAATCTTTCTTGGTCAATAGCCCTCTAATAATATTGATTTCTCCTTGTACAACATTTTGAATTCGCTAAAGTGTTACAAGTGGTATAACAATTTCAAAATGATATCATGAATGGTTCTGTAATTAATATTTTCAAAGAATCGTGTTATTCAAGATGAAAGATTATTAAGGTGATATTACTGAGTCTTTGGACTTAGAAAAGAAAATTTGCTTTGGAAAGCACATTATCACCTTTCAAGACAAGAAGTAAAATTGGCATTTTTAGCATGCTACTCTTATCTTTATTTGCTGATAAAGAAAGAGTCCAGAGTTTTTCAAAACTTCAAATGAAAGGCTACGGTGAGGTTCACATTACCCAATCTTGAAAGAAAAAAGCCATAAATGAATGGGAACAAAACAGAAACAATAGGCTTAACATTTTATTTTAGAACTTAAAAAATTACTATTCTAAACAAAACACACAACATGTGTTTATGTATGTGATTAATACAGCATTGTATTGAAGTACATGAAAGTATAAAAATTAACACTCTATAATTGTAGCTCATGTCACAATACTATCATCGCATAATGGATATTCAGCTTATTTTGAGTTGGTCATCCTTTTAATGTCTATATTTAAAGACCATTTATGTTAAAGGGGAGGGAACACACTCAATACTTACTCTTAACTCATGCAACTTGTGGTTTGGTTGAAGAGCTGTGTTAGAGGCAAAGATTCCATTTTTTCCTGAAGCTCCATCGTAATGTATTTGCTACTCAAAACTACCTGCATCTGATAGTAAGTGTTACCAGAATAATGGGAGAATTGAGCTTAAATTTTATAAGTAAATTATAATTCAATACTTTGAAATATACAGTATTTAAAAATCCTGTACTATATAATTGAGAACTCAGTATCAATAATACACCCTTGGTAAAATAAAACAGTTAAGAATTCTATAAATGTGATTTTTATCCTTTCTTTGTAAATTGTTTTTATGGGCTACAAAATTCTTTTATATTCTTGTCCCACAAGCATAGCACCTTAATCCAGACAGGACTAGTTAATAGCTACATTATTTGAATATCAGTTTGGTTTCTTACCTCTTCAGAGAAATGCTTGATTAGTTTACAAGTTTAAGTTGGATGGCTGACATCAAAAGTACCATGCATCTTGTTAAAACTTGAAACCAGAGGCTATGTGTTGTATGTTGGGATTTCAAGTAAATGAGGACAAACTAGTATAGCTAGTAAAACTCAGATATCAATTTATTATTTTGTTTTTCAGAAAGAATCAATCATTGGATGTTAGAGTTTTAAGTATATTGCATTCTAGTCTGCTCATTTTATGGATGAAGAAATGAAAATGTGAGGTGAAGAAGTACTACAATAAAAGGTCACATAATAGTAAGTGGGTTAGCAGCACTCCAGAGCAATGCTGCTTTTACTGTACAGCACGGTTACTAAAGGACCAGGGTAATTTAACTCAGCATTTCCTGGAAGTCAAGATTCCCTGATTCATTTCACAGAAACACTACACTCCATGTTGCTTACCGATACTATTTTTTTTTGGATACTTTTTTTTTAATATAAATTTATTTTTATTTATTTATTTTTGGCTGCGTTGGGTCTTCGTTGCTGTGCGCAGGCTTTCTCTAGTTGCGGCGAGCGGGGGCTACTCTTCCTTGCGGTGCGTGGGCTTCTTATTGCGGTGGCTTCTCTTGTTGCGGAGCACAGGCTCTAGGTGAGCGGGCTTCAGTAGTTGTGGCTCGTGGGCTCAGTAGTTGTGGCTCGCGGGCTCTAGAGCGCAGGCTCAGTAGTTGTGGCGCATGGGCTTCGTTGCTCCGCGGCATGTGGGATCTTCCCGGACCAGGGCTTGAACACGTGTCCCCTGAATTGGCAGGCGGATTCTTAACCACTGCGCCACCAAGGAAGCTCTGGATACCTTTAACAACAAAACTGAAGGAAAAATAAACTTTTAATTGAACGAGCACAACAGACACAGAGTATGGACACCAAAGGAGTCCCTTCAGTCTTTGCTCTTGACACATTTATGGCATAAAAAGTGGAGAGAGCTATGAGACATTTCCAGCTGCATTGATTCTAAACTTTGAGGAGATTATAGTAGAAAATACTTCTTTTGTTTTTGCCTATAGAGGATGCCTTTAAGAAGAGAAGAATTGACAATGTCTCATATTTATATAGAACTGATTGTCTCAGTGGTTTGAAGATACTTAAGCATCATTTAATTTAATGGTTTCCAACAATTTGACACAACTCTTCTGAGAAATAACATCAGCAGCTTGACCTCTCCGGGGGTGAAAGCTTACAGGATGGACTTTTCCAATTAAGGTAAAGATTTAACCATCCAAGACTCTAAGAAATGGAGCACAAAGCCAATCGTATGAGGCATAAATCAAAGACTGTGTGTCCAATTGAGAAAGACCTGTTAATATCTATTACTCTTAGTGCTTCTTGAAAATGTGGACAGAAATTCCCACTGCTTTTCTCATGGTCTTTTTTTTTTCTTTTTGCTTGATTTAGATGTGTTAATTATTAAAATGTTATGAAATGCAAAAGTGTTATACAAATGTAAATGATTGCAGTTTTAATAATATCTTAAATAATATTGTCAGATAGGGTTAAATTATTTACTTGGGCTTAGTACTAAATCCAGGAGTTAGCCTGTGCCTCTAGATTTCTAGCTTATTATCTTTTTTTTTTTTTTTGACGAAGTTCCAGGTTTAGGTGCATTTTATGCACGCACAGAAAAAAAGAAGGCATTTCTAGATCTAGAGTCTGAAGAAAATGAGAAGCTGTTGTATGGAATGTTAACAAGGATATGAATAAGAATTTAAAAGTCAATCAAGAACTTTGAGGCTGAATTCATCGAGACCACTGATACCATCATCCTCAGTGGTGACGCTGGCACTATAAAAATTGTTTCTATGTGTGAGGGCAACCGCTACAAATTTTCAAACAATTTTGGAAAATATGTTTGTATACAGTTGCCCATGCCTGACATTTTGGTTTGGGGTTTGTGAATTATTTTAAAAGAACATAGGAGAATTTAACTAACGGATTGTTATTGAAACTGTTGGGCTTAACATTCTTCATACAAAATCAAAAGAACAGATTCATTCTATATCTAGTAGGAGCCTAGCAAACAGTGAGAAAAGTAGTGAACTCAGGCAAGTCAAAGTCTGAACCCAAATTAAGTTCAATCCAAACACTCATTTATTTATTGCTTTGGGTAATTACAATTAAATGTGATAATTTACATCCATTAATTGAAGCAGTCTGACATAGTAGCCACTGGTAAATGTACTAAATTTTATGTGAGAAACTCAGGGTTTTATGGACTATCAAAGTAAGGCTTAATAAGAAATACATCATGATTAAACAAGTATTTGTTGTGTGAGAAACATTTATACCAGTACAGAAAAATCTAATTGATCGTTGGCTAGAAGGTCAAGTTGGCAAGTGCAGATTTGAATGTATCTTTGTCTTGGGTGATGCGCTGAACGTCTGACTATTGTATTTTAGATAAAGTGAAAGGAAGTTTATCAAACATCCTTAGTGTGAAGGTGCTTTACATAAATCACTGTATTTAAACCTCAAAGAACAGCCTTGTGAAATAGACAATTTTATTATTAACTACATTTTAGAGTTGAGAAAATGAAAGCAAAGATAAGTTAAGCAACTTTTCCAAGGTTCCAAGATAGTATTCCAAATCCAAAATCATTGGATTTTGATTCCAATATTCCTTTTCTTTCTACTACATCACACAGTTGTTGCAACACCCTTCTCTGTAAACTTAATGAAGGAAACATCGCAGACTTGGTACAGAACTCATCCTATCTACAAATTGTTGGGTTGTAAGGTCCTTTCGGTGATCCTTTGATTAATGAATTCTCTGGGAACAAAAGTCTTTCATAACAATAACACGGTTTTAAAAACCCTACTTGAATTTTTTGAAGTGTGATAGCAGAAATTGCAGCTGCGTCTGACAAAAATACCTCACTGCACAGTTTCTATTTGCCTTTGCCCAGCTGAAGAGAGACAGGGCCAACTGTGAATAGAGCTGAGAGCCTTTTGAAAGTTATTTTCCTCTTTTAACCTACAACATTTTGAGCAGTTACCTGGTACCAGTTAATGTGTTAGGTACTGTGCTTTCATTTCTTAAAAAGTGGTGTAGTTTTATTATCTCCTGCTTTTATCTTTTTCATCCTCCCCTCCCCTTGCCCCTTCCAACTCTACATCAGGCAAACTCTCTCACTACTGAATCAGGGAAGAATCTGCTACCAGGCAACAGTATTTATTGACTGAGAGATGATTACATTTCATTTTGAAGATGATTCTTGGTGTTACCTCGAATAGTATTTGTGCTTTTAAACCCCTGGTCAAGATACATCGGAATCATGGGTGAACTTGTAAAAAGGCATATTGCTGGACGCCACCTAGATATTTCAAATCGCTGTAGTTTTAATTGGCATCCCAGGGAACTGCACTTAAAGAAGCCTTGCATCCTGATGGAAAGGCTCCTTCTCTGTGAACAGAATCTAGAGATCAGTAGGGAGTCTGATGGGGATAATTTTATAGGCCCTCCAGCCCCAGATTTATGCTTTTCTTCTTTTCTTTCTTCCTTTATCTATTCATTTACTCATTTTGTTTATTTTTAGGCATTTAGAGTTCACTGGCAACAATGGTTTAAAAAACAGCCTTTGCTCATAAAGAGCTCACAGTCTAATGGGGAGAGGTACCTATCATTCATATAAACAGTATCCCCCTTAGACCCAGGCAAGAGGGGCTCCTGCTCTGGCCTGTGTGCTTTAGAAAGGCTCACTCTGCATTCTCCTTTGGCTTGTCCCTTCCCATGGGGTGGAGAGTTTGGAGAATCAAGGGAATGTAATCACCAGAGTTTGCCTCCCCTTCTAGACCATGTACTGGATCTGGAATTCTCTGTGCTCTCCTCTTTCTTGAGTTCACCCCCTGAACTGTGCCCCTGATGTGCACACACCTAGCCCCAAAGGGTGGTCCCGGGATAGCTGTTTGTAGGGTAATAGCTGGAGCTAGGACAGGGCCGGGCTGTCGACATGTGCACATGTGAAGGCTGTGTGGAAGGAAGTCTGGGGAGAGAGTTGGTTAAGAAGAGAAGTCGATGTGATCCTGGGGTTGAGAAATCTCTCCCAGTGTGACAAGTCCTGGCTCTGAACTACAAGGAGGTCAAGAATTCTAACTTTGAGCCCAGACATCTAGAAGATATATTTCTCACGGCGGGAGTACAGAATCTATTTTATTTAACAGTTTGTCAGCTCGATTTATAACTTTTAGATATTTTGGTAGACAACAGTGGGCTTCCATTTGTACTCTTGCTCCGGACCCCAAACGTTAGGGGAGAGCTGCCCTTGGCATTAAGAGAGCTGTGAGAAGGGGAGTCTCCCGGTGTGGGTGAGCCAGGCAACACTCGAGGTGGTTGTTGAACAACAATTAGGAATTATGTAGGCAAGATGGATGGATGGAGGCTGAGAGGGGAAGGCAGGGCAAGCTGGGGCAGGGCATGGAATAGACAAGTGACTTTAATGCGTAAGCAAAGGCAAAGAGGCCACAAGCTGCCTGGAGTGAGTTTGGAACATAGTTTAGTTTGTTGGAACTTAAAGTGCAAGTAGAACAGAATTTACTAGAAAGCTAGTGAAGCTCAGCCTTTAGGTTCTCTCACTACAGTCCCTGATGATTTCTGGGGGTTGTGGAGGTTTTCGGTGGGAAGAGGAGGCCAGGTTGCAATGTAGAATCATTTCTGTGTAAACATTTCTGCTTAATTGCCTGGAGAGCTACAGAAGAGGGACCTGTATTTTCAGGTTTCAACATCTGTTGTGATTTCTTTTTTTACTCAAAAGAAACGTTTACTTTTGTGTCTAATTTTGTTTCTTAAAGAAGGTTCTTTCTCCAAATTATAGGTGCCTTAGGTCCCACCAAACCTGGGTCTGCCCTTGAGTTCGGTAAATCTTGGGAGATGAGGTTGGAAAAGTTGCAGAGAGCAAGCCTTGATTCTTTGAAGGCCATGGAAACCACCAAGGATTTAGGCAGGGAAGTGACCTGGGTATTTTTGCATGGGGTATTTTCAAATGATGGACCATTTGGAGACAGTGTTGGATTGGAGACTCTTAGCAATCCCACTGAGTCAGTATGTGTTCCTAGCCTAGAGCAGTGGAGGAGAAAAATTTTATTGAGTAAAATTAGCGAAACTTTACGTTTGATTAGAAGCGTACAGTGGAAAGAGTCAAAGATGAATTTGGGGTTTCTGATTTAGGGGTCTTAATGGATGGAGCACTGATTTGGGGATAAAAAAATAAATTCAGTTTTAAATGTGTTGAGTTTATATCTACGTAAGATATGTAGGTAGAGATCTCCAGCAGCCAGTTAAATATGTGATTCTGAAGCTTGGGGAAGACAGCTGGGCTGGCCAGGGATATCTATGGATGCGTGTGTGTGTGTGTGTGTGTGTGTGTGTGTGTGTGTGTGTGTGTGTGAGATCGGGAGCCATTGGCATTAGTTGAAACCACCAGAATGAATGAGGTCAATCAGGGAAAGCATTTAAAATCAGTACACCAGCGAGCTGATGACAGGACTCTGAGAAACACAAATGTTTCTGTAGTGAACAGAGGAGAAACTCGATTAAAAACAAGAGAGAAAAATAAGAGGTTACTCAAAATCTTAGAAATCACAGAAAGACAGTTTTTCCAAGGAGGGAATAATCGGCAGTGCCAATTAAGCAATGATATTAAAAAGTATCCACTGATTTGGCAACAAAGGAAGTCATTGAAGATATCCTGGAGTAGGGTTGCAGTGGAGACAGAAAGCAGCTTTAAGTGGGTTGAGAATTGACTTGAAAATGAGGAATGAAGACAGTACCTTTAAGAGTACAGTTACTCTTAAAGGTTAAGTAGCAAAGAAGAGAAAGAGTGTATTGTACTCTGAAGGGAACTGAGAATCAAGCGTGTCCTATCTACCTATCATCTATCTATCTATCTATCCATCCATCCTATTTTTAGGCTGCTGGCTCATGGAGTAAGACTTCAGGGAGACTGGGGGGCAGGCATGATGCAAGAATCTTAGTGGGAACCATTTGCTGTACCTGGAGGAAATGAGATGAAGATGGGGGAGTTAGTCAAGTAAAAGTGTTAGTAGCTGGTGTTTCAGGCTTTACTAAGGGGAGATATTATGAATGTAACACGTGGTATGATTTCCTCAGAGGCACTCATTTCGCTGCACAGATAATACCACTAATTTGAGTTTGGCGTTCTGCCGGAAGACACAGCAGAAGTTTATGGGTGTGAGCAAAGGAGTGTTTTGGAAGTAAGAACATACATGATCAGCCATGAACAGTGAGGACTGAGGTTGGACAGGGGAGAGAGAAACCAGAAAGTAGACACTTGGAGGAGGACAGAGAGGTCAGGGCTCTGAGGAAGTTCACAGAGAAGTGTGAACAAAGAAAGGGTGGGAGGGAGCTGGGAGGTAGAGCATCCTGGATAGAGAGGGTTTTTAGAGTTTAGGTTGCAGAGGCAAAATTGTAGGGGATGGTAATGAGTTGAGAATCAAACTGAAGCTGCTGACCTATATAGGCCCAAGTTGGTTGGAAGTGAAGATTACTCATGTGAAAAAGGTCTCGAAACTTCAAACGGAATAACAACTTCTGGACTTCCGAAGATAAAATTTTGAGCAAGAATTAAGAAAAAAGAGAGGAGGTCTCATGAATTTCCTTTATATTTTCTGTCATTAAGTTATTATTAATTTGTTTAAAATTATTCCAATAATTCAGTTAAGGTAACAATTATGATTATTAGTCTATTTAATAACATTAAATAATTAATTCAATAAATGCATTTAATAAATACATAATAAATTAAATACATTTATTATTAGTACTGAAGGTCAATGAAAATAATTATGTTTCACTTGGCATATCTTATGGCTTTTTTTTTTTTTTTTTTTTTTTTTTTTGCGGTACACGGGCCTCTCACTGTTGTGGCCTCTCCCGTTGCGGAGCACACGCTCCGGACGCGCAGGCTCAGCGGCCATGGTTCACGGGCCCAGCCACATGTGGGATCCTCCCGGACTGGGGCACGAACCCATGTCCCCTGCATCGGCAGGCGGACTGTCAACCACTGCGCCACCAGGGAAACCCGAGCAGTGTCTTTTAAATGATAGAGCTCAGATTCAAATCCCAGGTCAGTTGTTTAACACCTGTGTGACCTTGGGCAGGTTACCCAAGGTTATGGTGTACCTGGGTTTCCTCACCAATAAAATAAAGAGGAGGCATCTACTTTTACCGGAGAGGGGGGGACCCCTTCCAGGGCCCGAGAGTGCTCTGCCGCAGGGCTCGCAGTCTCAGGTTTTATGCAAATGGCGTTAATTTCCAGATGGAGTCTGGCCAATCATTCTGACTCAGGGCCCTTCCTGGTGACGCATTCGTGCGTCTCTCAGCCAAGATGGGTTCCGATGTGAGGGTTTCTGGGCGGTCGGCTCCCTCCTTTTGGTTCCTCCCGAATTCTCCGGTTAGTTTTCCGTGGCAGCACCGTGTTCCTTATTGAGGCCTCCTGTTGCGAGACAACTCGTGCAAGCGGTTATTATCGTGCCTGGCCAAGTCGAGCGGTTTCGGTCATCGATTCTCTAACACTGCTTCCTGCAAAAAGTTGTGAGGATGAAATGAAGGAGTGTGGGTAGAAGCAAAAGTGCCTGGAAGACAGTAGAAGGTTAAAACGTATTATTCATTTTTTTTTGGTTCTTTTTTTTTAGTGGCAAACATATTTAGAGTTAAAAAAAATCTGGTTTTAAAGTGTGTTTTAAACTATTACTTACTGTTGGTCAGCTTTCCTGTCTGAGCAGCCTTTTTTTTTTTTTTTTTTTTTTTTTTGCCGTACTCGGGCCTCATCACTGTTGTGGCCTCTCCTGTTGCGGAGCACAGTCTCCGGATGCGCAGGCTCAGCGGCCATGGATCACGGGCCCAGCCGCCCCGCGGCACGTGGGATCTTCCCGGACCGGGGCACAAACCCGCGTCCCCTGCATCGGCAGGCGGACTCTCAACCACTGCGCCACCCAGGAAGCCCCATATTTTTTGATTTTTTAAAAAGAAGACGACAGATCTGTAAATTTTTCTAGAGACTCAGAAAACATCTTCTCTAGAAACGTGTCCTTTGGACTCATGAACCACATATGCTCACCAGGTAAGTGACAATTTATTCTGATTGCAAACAAATAAATTATGAGGAAGTAAACGTTCGTAGTGGTGTGCAACTTTTCAACTTGCAACTTTAATTTGGGAAAGGAAAGTAACAGCATATAATCAATGTTAACAGGAATCCAACATATAAACAAATGGAAGCAGTAACTGGATTTTAACTAGAGCAGGAAAACAAAGCCTGTCACCAGCAGCCTCCTCTGCTGTTACATTACCACATCCTGACTCCATGTACAGTTTTATGGTTTTTATATCATTTAGTCTTTTGGAATCGTGATTGCACTTTTCCATGAAATGCCTCAATTCCCCAGAGAAAGACAGCAGTTGTTTGAAGAAAGCAAATAGCATAGCATTTTACTGGCTGGAAATAAAATAAACACAAAAGATTCCTGCTCACTGGAATGAATGAAGTACCACATGGCTGACAATATTAAATTCATTGTTTAATATTAATGGTAAGCTTAGGTATGTAAAGCAAGACCTTCTGTTATTCCTACATGAATGCATTAGAATCAGACATAAGTGAATCTCAAAAGGAGAGGAATTTGGTTCATTTTCCATAAGCATCCAGAAATTCAGATGCTTATTCAAAGCTTATCTGAGCTACCTAAACAGTTAAATCTGCAGATCTTAGCAGAGCAGGATTGCCTGTAAGATTTTCAGCATTTATGCTGCTAGCTCTGACACAAATACTGTGAAAGGAGGCTTTTGCTGATGTGCTGTGTTACTTCTAGATCTGTTATTATCAAACTAATAATGAGAAAAATAAAATTCTTTATCCAACTCAGGATTTGAGAGTCAGTTCATTCCTAGTCCTCCAAGATGATAATTCTTAGTTCATACTGACAAAGAATTGTTGCTCTTAGATATGTGTTTAAGTATTCGATGTTTTGTTTTAAAAAGTTAATTGTGCACATAAGCACAAAGGACCAGAGTCCTAACAGGTTCACAAATACATTTATCTATCACTTGAGAAGGTAAGTTAGCAAGTTAATTTCAATGACTCTGATTATATTCATACTGGCTTGCCCTTTTCACCTTCCAAGAGTAGTTCCTCTGCAACGGAACTGACACATCTTGACAGATGGGAACAGCAGGGAGGCCTAACTATCTAGAATAATTTTGTAAGGTTCAGAAAAGAGCAACAACCCCCCAAACAAAACTATAAAAGTTTGTTAAACATTTCTGGACATAAATGATGCTCTCAAAATCCTCTCTCAAATCTGTTCTTAGATGATCAAATCTGATCACCCCAGGAGTATTATTTTGTTTACCCCAAAGGTGCAGAACTTCTGGAATGGGCATGGGACAGTGAAAGAGGAACATTAGATTAATTGATTTATTTCATAGTCTTAGATGGGGCAGGGCCATCAAGCATTATAGGGATAGCATACAGGGCCTCCAAGCTTTTTAGAGATCGGTTAATTGTTTGTTATCTAAAAAACAAACAAACAAAAAACCTTCATTTGATTCTAAATAGAAGAAGAAATTACAAAATTGAGATTAATACTCAATAAAATATCTGCCATTTATTAATTGTTAATTTTATTATTTATGAAAGTTCTTACATTTGAAAACAATTTGCAGGTGATACATCTTCCCCTTTTGAAGAATCCTAAAATGTGCATGGTAACTGGTGAGAGATAATAGCCAGCTGTGACTTAAATTCGTTTTTTGTGGCCAAATAATATCAAAAGGCAGATTATAAAAATTTTTTGAAATATTTATAGAAAAATTATATTTAATGTGATTGAGGCATCGTCTTAATATGTTTGATGTAATATGGTGCAAGGTCTCCAAAAATAAAAGGACTGCAAGCCTGGGAATGTTTTGATTTGGCAAGAAATGGAGGAATCCTGATTTGAGAATGAGGCATTCTAGATACATGGAAAGTGATGGAAAAGTTTGTTTTAATGTTTATGTGCTCAGCAGCTACAAGGTCTGAATTGCTGTAGCTACAAACAACAAACTGTGAGTGTGGGTCAGAGAAGGAGTGTAAAATTCTCTGAGTATATCCAATCAGTGCTGGGTTTAAAGTTTATGGCTAATGCATAATTGTTATTTCTTTTCTTTTTTTGTATAATGTTTCCATTCCTTTCCTCAGATTTGTATATACTGGTGTAAATAACTCTCTCTTGTTTATGTTCTTCAATAACAATTTTTCTTAAAACAGAACATATAGAAAGGTACACATCATTTATTTTGGAATGTCTTTAGTACACTGAGTATTTGCTGTCAGGAGGAGGCATGGATTGGATTAAATCATTAGTGAGTTATATCATGAAGTCTGTAAGTTAATAAGTGTGTAGTAGATGACAATGACTTATGGTGGTAGGTTAAAGCTGTCTTAAATTTTCCTGGTTGTTAGGATAATTTTAGATTTTTGTTAAAATTAAATATTTTCAGATCCCACCCCTGATCTACTTAATCTGACTTTTAAGGGAGAGGTCTATCAATTGAATGCCATTTGGTGATTCTTCCGATCAGGCGTGTTTGATAAACATGACGTTAACCCGAGAGTCTCAGATAACTTTGTTATTTGGTCTGAAGCTGGAAATGCTTATTATGATAAAATGTGTTCTGAGCCACTCTTGAATTTGGTCAGCTTTGTTCATTAGAGCATGTTGGTTATGTGGTCAAGGGCCAGTTAGTTCCTGCCCCTTGGTTGTAGATTATACCCCAAACCTTGATTACTCATCTTCCACCCATGTGAGAAAGATAAAGAAGAGCGACCGAAAGACCTAATCAACAAAAATGTGGAGAGAAAACCTCATTAAAGTGTAGAAATTCAAAATAATTTCAAGTCAAAGCTTGTGCCATCTTATCAGAGGGTCACTGTTATTGTCATACATGACAACAATACAGTTAAGAACAGAAATTCAATTCCCAGGAGTAGAGAGCTTATATATCTATATTATAAAAGGATATTGGCAATATTTCTGAATTAAGAATTTAAAAAAGGGAGAGGGAAATTGCTTGGATGGGAAAGAAGAAATTTAAAAACATGTAAATATCTTCCTCATAATGTGATTATTATTATATGGGGCAATATCAAATTAAATAGTGAAGTCAAGACCTATAATAAAAGAAATAGATGTTGAAAAGTGGGAAGAGGAGGCAGGATGTAAAAAAAGGACAGCAATAACAAAATTGGCTGAATTTTCCTTTTTTTTTTCTTTTTTTCTACCACACTGCGAGGCTTGTGGGATCTTAATTCCCCAACCAGGGATTGAACCTGGGCCACGGCAGTGAAAGGGCCAAGTCCTAACCAGTGGACAGCCAGGGAATTCTTAGTTTTCCTTTTAATCAATTTTCTTATATACAAGATAGCCCCATGTTAAATAGATATAAAGACATTGTTCCATCTTCTGGGCTCTTGTAGAATTTTACGCAGACCTTTATTATTGCATTTGTCACATTTAGTATAGTTGTTTATATATATTCCTTATCAAATTTCCTGAGGTCCTTAAGAGAAGGACCGTGTTTTTTAAAATTCTTTTTATCCCCAGATACTAACATTAGCTCGTATAAAGCAATAGAACAATAATCCAATCAGTAAATGACAGGTTGGATGAAAGAAAACATGGTTCTTTTCCACAAGGCTACTCAATATAGACCCCAGAAGAATAACTGTTTTGCATTACTGAAGTTAGCCCTATTATTTAAGCTGTGGGCAGTTAAGAGTTCAAGAAGAATTGTTTTTCTCCAGGCTAAGTTTATTCAATAAGATGTAACAGTTATTCTAAAAGTATTTAAAGGCATCAACCATTGGGGTTTTAAACTTGGAAGAAGCTGTGTGTCATCAAAAAGAAATATGGAATATTGGAGTTGAACAGGCCTTGAAGACAGTGTAGCATTGTGATTTTAAGATTTGTACAAAGAGGGCTTCCAGCACTCAGTTCCTTGGAGCCAAATCTGTTGGACTCTCCACATCACAAATAATTTCCTGATTTTGAGCAGAAATATCTCTCTTTCTAACAGTTATTGTTCTATCCTGTGGTGGTCTACAAAACAAAATGAATCCCCCTTCTACACTGATGACCTTCAGGAAAGCATCCATCCCCCTGCAAGTTTCCTCAGTTTCACATTTTTTTGTATATTAGAAAAAAACATTGTTCAAAATCAGATGTGTCTGCATATGCAGTGCTCAGTGCTTTTTGCTGTTGTCACTAATGTATTTGTTAGAACAGACTAAGAAAGCCAGCAAAGAGCCAGGGATAGTTCAGAAGAGGCTACCTATAGTGAAACTAAACAGGTGAAGCATTCAGTCTGGACAAAAAAGAGGATAAGAGTAAATATTATTCTCATGTGAAGGTATATGCAGTTAATATTTCCAAAACTTTAAAAGTAGGGGAGGTTTCTGAAGGAGCAAATTTCAAGATAAGTAAACAGAAATATAGTATTTATACTATTTATATAATACTATTTAGGTAATGCTATTATATGTAATAGTATTTACACAATGGTTACAAAAATTGTGGTAAGAATCTTCTAATAAGAAGAATTACCAATAAACTTGCGAACAGTTTAGATGCACTTGTTGGTAGCAATACATAGGTTAGTGGTCAAGTGCATGGTTTATGGATTTGGAAAGAATTGGGCTAAAATTCCAGCCTCATCATTTATTAGTTGTATAATACTGAAGCAATCAAAATTTTAACTTCCTTACTTACAAAATGGGAGAGATTATAATACCTATATCATAGGATTATTGCTAAGTCTAGATGAGTATAAATACATGTATTTGTTAAATGTATATGAAATATATGTGAAGCTAGGTGACTGGCACGTATCACAGACCCACATATTTAGCTATCATGATCACTGTTGTCGCCATTATTGTCTTCACAGTTGCACACCGTGTAGGAAAGGCAGACTTTTGGGGGAGATGTGGATTGATTTTAGAGAAATATAAAATGCCGTTTCTCCCCTGATGCCTAGTCACCGTGCCATGCTGGAGAACTCTAGGTCTAGTGACTAGACTCTAGTTGTTATTTCAACAACCCTCTCTGCTAGGTGGCCTGTCCTAAAATTTCAGGAACCTTACTTTGTAAAAACAGTCAATTTTACTGAAAATAATCTGGGATTAATAAGTATAAAGTGTAGGAAATTTCTTTTCTGAGGCTTTTACTTCTTTCTATCATTATAGAAGTTTGAATAAAAAATTAAGGAGTGGAGTTAGATTTTCACCAAGAGAAAAACAATTGACTGTTTCCCAAGAGCCTGCAAAAGTGGTGAGGTCTTTGTCTGTCCCCTTCCTGACTGACTCAGAAACTTCACTGGCCTAGAGCAGGTCAAGTTCAGTGATTCTAATTCATGCTAACAAAACTCACAGAAGACTAATACGCAAAAGCAGAATACCAGTGCGTTATTTTACAGTGAATAAAGCGCAAGTGAATTGTTTTTTACTGTATACCTACTCATGACCTCTCCGTCTAGTCATGTTCTTTGAGAAATAGAAAGCATGAGAGGAGGTTAGTTTTAAAATCCTATAATAGACAGATATCTACATCTGTGCCTCTTTTTATCTTAGGCTTCAGTGACTGACCTGACTGCTATTTGACTCTCTTTTTTCCTATTTAGATATAATACTTAAACTAGGTTACAGTCAAGTTCTTTTGGCCATCTCTTCTCCAATCCATTTTATATTTATTATATACTCTCTCTCCCAGAATGCAAACTTGTTTCCAAGTTCTTGGAAAGGGGTGGGATAGTGGTGGTGTCGATAGTAGTGAGCTTATTGTTAACTCTCTTCTATTATCCATGGACAGTTCTGACAGATGTATATGAAAGTTCTTTAGGTATAATTCAATGTTAAATTAGGCTCGTAAGCTCTTATGAGATCAAAAGGGGAAATCACACAAGAAACAAGTAAAAAGAGAATCTAACAATGACATCTAATTGTAATTTTTTTTTAGCAAATGCTGTTGACAAACATAAATTATTCCATATTGACCGTATCAGGGAATGGAGTACTTTTCACATACGTTGAATTTTTCAGTTGATATGATTTATATGAGCTCTGCTTCAAATCTTCTCCGGAGTAAGACACAGATTTTTTTTTTTTAGAAAAACTACATAAATATAGTTATTTAAGCAGTCTCTGTTAACAACTGCCACGCATGCCTTTTCATGCTAATGAAACTAAGGCTGCGGCATCTGGTGCTGGTCAAGTATTACATTTGGGTCGAACTAGGATGCAGGTACCATGACAAAATTGTTAACAGAGCTGGTCATTAAATGCAGGTCAAATTTCCTTTTCATGTTTGAGCCGAGCCTGGAAAATAAAGGAGAAGGCAATAATTTGTTGAATTACTAAGTGTGTACCATGGCAAATATGTATGGCATTTCGAGTTGTAAACTTGATGATCAGGTCTGTGCCATCCTTCAACATATAAATTTCAGTTTCAGCGACTTGAATTCAAATGATTATTGTGTTGTGAATGTAGTAAGTGCTCTGTACTTAATCGCTTCTCATAATAAAAACACTTTAAGTACAATTAAGGGCCCCAGATTAAGAGCGGTCCATTATTAGCAAGTCTTCACACAGCTAAATTGTACCCAGAACGTATTCCACTTCTCCCAAGAAACTTCAGTTATAAAGTAGGAGAAGTTATGTTGGCAACGGAGGTTGCTGCATTTCGAGTATGAATGCAGTGATTTACCTATTAAATGCACCACATGGAGCAAAACATTGTTTTGCAAACCTCAAATTTTGACTCAACTTTCTCTTCTTTTCTAGACAGATGCTGTTAAGTGTCTATAAAGCCAAAGTTTTGACTTTTAGTACATCCTTTTCTCTCTTAAAAAATATATATATAAATTTTTAACAGATAATAAAACATAAAACCATCTGTCATTTGTGAATGCTATTTATCTCTTTGTTTTATGGAGCCTCATAAGAAAACAGATGTGACTAGAGCTGCATGACAATTGAATATTTTCCTCAAGTCCGAAGCTCTCAAGGTCTGGTCGGTTATGTGACATTGAGTTTCATCCTTCAGATAATCGAGATGCGTGAATGGGATGGGTGGATTTTACTGAAATAACTTCCTTAACAAAGTTTTGTTTGACTGCTGGTTACATTCCTTTGCAGAAATATTTGCTCAGATTTTTTTCTCTCTCTTTTAAAAAATTTCTCAAATGGATCAATTATGAGAGAGAAGTTAATTTGTTTGTGAAATGAGAGAATATTCCTCTGAAAAAAGTGTGTGTGTGTGTGTGTGTGTGTGTGTGTGTGTGTATGTGGCTCTTACAAATCTATAAAGTGACATGTTTTAAAAGATGGATACAATACTAGTCATAACAACAGCTAATATTTGTTTCTGTATTTTAGAAAATAATCTTACATATAGTATCTCTTTCATCCTTAAAAATCTTATGAAGTTGATTTTATCCTCATTTTACAGGTAATGAAACAACAGCTCAGAGGAGTTCAACCACTTACTCCCTTTTTTTTGATGTCTTAAAACATACAGACTAGTGACTATTTTAAGCCTTTTTTTGTCTCCTTCAGATAACAGTTCTATGTTCCCTTCTACCGTAACTCCGTAAGTTCAGTTTAGCCTACCAAATACTTACTTTATTTGCTTATTAACACATTACCCCATGAAATTAGCTTATATTTTTTTGTAGTTTGAAAGTCTGCTCTCATTTGACTGTAAACTCCATGAAGGCAAGAAATTTGTGAGCTCTGTTCGATGCTGTATTTCAGTCCATAGGACGTGCCTGACATATAGGGGATTCTCAGTAAATATTTATTGACTGAAAGAATAAATGGATGAGCACCTGCTAGGTGCCCTGTACTCAGCTGGGCAATGGGGCCATGAGGATGAAAGAGACCTGCTCCTGCCCTCCAAGAATGCACAGTTAACTTACAACATATGACCTTGATTTATGATGCTTTATGTCGCTTTATGTCATCTGCTATCCCTTCAACTTGTAATTCTCCTTCTCTTCCTGTTCTACACACCTACCTTTGTGCCACACCAAGTCACCTTGCCATTAAGGTCTTTATTTGAATAGAAAAGTGTTTTATTTTGTTTGTGTTCCATCTTTCTTAGAGAGACACACATCTCTTTAGAATGAATTTCTGTCCTGATTTATTAGAAGTGAGGTGGGTTTGGGGGGCAGGCAAGAGGTTGGTGTCTGCTCATGTTATAGTTACTCTCAGGCGTGTGATAATTGGGAAGGTCAGGTTAAGAACTTCTCTTTTCACTAAATGAGATCATATGTTTATGTTTTTTACACTTATGTTTGTGGGAAACACAGTATGTTGTCCTGGCTGAATCGACCAATTGATAATAATAGAATGGGCTTAAACTTTCTTGATTACGGGTTGCTAACAGCTACGTGATTTTAGGTGAGCTTCTTAGGCTCAGTGAACCCCTGTTTCCTCACGTGTAAAGTGGGGATGTACGTGCACCTAGTCTGTATAACTGATGGGAGAATTAAATGAAGTGATGAGTGTGATCAGACACCTCCAGGTACCACTTCAGATCCTCACCCCTGGCTCACCTTCTTCCTGTCCCAGCTGTGATCAGTCCTGGGCAGGTGCAGCGGCTGGAAGGGAATCAACTTCACATAGGTGCACCTTGACGGGGCCTCCCTAAGGCCTGCACCCAGTGCATTCGCTGCCTGCCCTGGGATTTTCCTCTTGATGCTGAGGAGGGGGGAGCTATGGGAGACGGCTCCGGGCCCGCACATGCACAGCCCAGAAACGTGGGGGAAGTAATGAGTTCTGTGGCAATCTTTGACAATTGAAAGATGTGGGCTAAGATAAAATCTCTCTCCTTTCTCCTTCTGGAAAGACTGTCGTAAGATGCAAACTTTTGGGAGGATGATGCTGTATGATTAAGCCATCAGTTCCACTTAGAGGGGACTACCTCCTTGCCGTTGGCCCTCACTATTGCTCCCTGGGATTGCACTCCTTAATAAAATAGCAACCCATGAGCTTTTGTGTCAGGCTTTGCTTTCTGAAGGCAACCTAAGACTGAATGTTGAGCTGGCTATAATAAGTGCTGAACGTTTGTTAGCATTATTATAAACTAAGACTAATAAGACTAATATAGGCTAATGTCGACAAAAATAGGTACAGGTAAAATTTTGTGTAACCAGATAGTTTTGTTTTTCCTAACACTGTGATCATTGTGGTGTTTACCAAATTTTTCCTTTGTTGAGTATCTTTTGTTTTACAAGACATATACCATCTATCTAAACTGAAATGAATATCATTTTTACTGTTTTACATTCAGTTGACAGTGTATCACACGTTCTCATCAACTGCTTTGTTATATAAAATTCTCCAGTTATTTTACATGCATGTATTTGGAGTTTTCTAACAACACTCTTTACTGACAGGGTTTATATAATTTCTTTTTTTGTGCTCCACAAACTGCCTAGGGTAGTGCCTCCCAGAGCTCATCAGAGTAATTCATTTTTATGAAGGTCTAATGAGGACCTTTTTGTTTTTCTAAATGAATAAATTGACTCATGTTTCGGTATTTCCCTTGTTAATAGGGGTCATCATTCACTGGCTTCCAATGCTAAACAAATATAAGCGATTTGGGGAAGGATAGAGATTGTACTTTAAAGTCATGTTAACAAAGTGCAAAGATGACTTTGTCAAGCGGAGCGCGAGGACCTGTGTGTTGTCAGTAATCGTAAAGGAATAAGGCCCTGCCAGCGCAGGCATCGGAAAAGCTGCCAAAGCTGAAAAGTACCTGGCTGGGTTTTAAAGGACAGGAATACAATACTCTTACTAAGACACACTTTATAGAGTCCAATTCACAGCCAAGGAAAACAGCTTTTGGAGCTTTTGCGTGTCCATAAACAGCTAGACGAATGCAAGGAAGCCAAAACCAGGGATGAGTAGGGTATTTAAATGTTCGACTTGTTCGGCTGCCACGGTGTCCTCCATGTACTCCGATGCACTGGCTGGCACGGACAGAACCAAGGAATGCCCTGTGTGTTTGTGATTTATGGAAAATCTACACACGGGGGGCAGATAGAGGAAGCTAGTGAATACTCAGTTGTTATGTTATAAATTATGAAAAAAAATCTGGTTTGTTTTCTCAAGGTGATCATAAAACATGTCGCTAGAGAAAGAGGGCGGATGGTCCAGTAGTGACCCTCAGATAATGCCTTGTGGTCACTCAAGTCCTAGGCGACAATTGCCCGTTGATAAGCCAGTTCAAGAGTTTTCTTAGCCAAGACACTTCATAAACCTTGCCAAGAGAAAAGGGCATGTGGCAGTAAGTTGTAAAGTGATAAAAAGCAGACATGGGTGGAAAATATTTTATCAAGAAAGATAAAATAAAGAAATTACATGAATATGATAACAGGACAACAAAGAATATTTTATAGAAAAAATTTTGTAGTGTTGCCAGCTATGAAGCCAAAATGAATGAAGAGCAAATGGGTTGTATTTCAAACACGCACCATTACACTGAGCAGCCATTACATTTTACTACCCGAGTCACATTTTTTGACTGATGCAATAAAATTTGCAAAATACAAAGAAAAACATAGGATTTATATCTTTTTTTTTTAAACTTCAAATTTTAAATGGATTTTTCTGGTTAACCATGCCGTAAAAAAAGCTTCTGAAATGTTCTGAATCATGTTCTAGTTCTGAAGAAGCACCACTCTGTTTACAACCAGCACAGAAATACGGAGTTTCCTATGGTTGTTAGCCTATTAAGTAATCCTAGCATGTTTTTAATGGAGCGATTTTATGCTTTAATACGTCAGTAATTACTATATTTAAATGGTTCATAGTGATTAGAATAGTCTAGGAGGGCTTCATGGATCATAAATTGGGAATTTTTTTTATGATTCATAGAATTTCTTCTGTATATGATGAGCTAGTTCTACTTTCACTTATTTTATTTGATTCAACTTCTGTTGGTAGAACCCCAAACTGAGATTCAGATTCATGAAATACGAGACAAAAATGCTTTTCTCTAAGTCTTTTTTGTCTCATCTTTTGTTTGCTTCGGGCTGTTTAGGTTCCAAAACTCAGCACAAGATAACTTTGATTTGGTTTAGTAAATAGAATTTTTTTTTAAAGCAGTCATTAACTTAAAGCTAATACAGCAATGCTACCACCATATGTAAATCACCTAAATTCAAAATATCATTACGTTTCCCCAGCTATTTGAACACTTAACTTTGTTTTAGTGAGTATAATCAACTGTTAAGCAGAGGGAAATTTCTTCTCCCCCCCTTCACTCCACTGAGCGCTAAGAGGTTAAAAAATTAATTAAAAAAAAATTCTAAAATGTCTTTGGAAGTGTTTTCTGACTCCACAATTTTGTCATTGCTTTGGGAATGATAATGCTGTTCCCAGCATCATCAAACCAGCAATTACTCAATTAAATGGAGTATTATAGCAGAGTAGGCCCTGAAAGTTGCTTGAGGCACTTATAATTCCAGACAATTCTCTAAGAGCTTTAAGGGCAGAACCCAGAACCCAACTCAGCATGCCTCTCTGTGTGGATTTATTTTGTTCTAAAACAAAACCGTGGTTAATGGGTCCATAATACTGTACCTTCTGAAGAAGTTTTACTTTCACTTGAACACCTTTAAAAATTTTATCTTTCAAATTAACTAAGTGTAATAATATGAATTTATAATTCATATAGAATTAAGAGATAAATGAGTGTGGAAGGGAGCAAAAGATCTATGTTAATTTATAAAGTTGACTGAGGTCTTAACAAGGGGTATTCCACTTTTATTAGACTTGGGGAGAATCTCATATTCTCTTCCGACATAAAGTAAAAAATCTAAACTATGCAGGCAGTGACATTTCCTATAATGTATAAGATGGAAGTTGAAGACTTCCTAGAAATTTCTGAAGTTCAGTGCATAATACTTGGGGCTGAAAGCAGTTTGCATTTTTGTGTATTTAATAATTTCTTTTCTGGACTCTTTCAATGCCTGTATTGCTCCCTGTTTCTTGCAGCACTTTTAGCTTTCCTGGTTCTCTGCGGGAGCCAGGAATCCACAGCTGCCCCAGCCACTACTGTCCTTAGGAATCTGGAGATATGAGAGGCTGCTCTTGCTGTGTGACCTCAGGCACTGTCGCAGCCTGGCTGGACCTTGGTTTCCTCATCTGAGTGGCAAGTGAGCTAAAATCCATAGCTGTCTCTTAAACAGTAAGATAAATACAAGAGCAGACTTGGTTACCCAGCCAGTGCTGTCTATGCCAGAGAGATTAGTCTCTTTAAGAATGAAATCTTGATAATGTTACAGCTGTGTTTAGAGCAAAGAAATAAATGTCAAAAAGGTCTTTTGAAGTTTTTGCTTTCTTTTTTTCTCAGCTTTAGAATCAAGAAATATGTGAAGGATGCTAGCAGTGAAATCATATTTGAAGCTGGGATGAAAGACTTGCTCTGCTTTTTATTAGTAGTGGTTTTTTTGGTGACCTTTCCTCAGTGGTACCTAGTTACTAGGGTTTTGGTTTTTTCTAATGGTTTCTGTAATGACCACCTATCCAATCCTTACTAATCCTGCTCGGAGCCCTCTTTCCATCTGAAGTTTCTTCAGGCCATGAAAGTGACTAGGGCTATCTTCTTTCTATGAACCCACCTTTCAACTTCATTGTCTTTTGCCAGTCATTTGTCAATTAATCATCTTCTACCTTATGACTATTACTACAGCTGAAATTTATCTTTGTCAATGCTTTTGTTCCCCAACCAAAATAAAGTTTCTTTGAATAGTACTTTCTACTATCAGGTAGTGGTTATGTCCTCAGCTTTTGGAGTCAAAATTCCAGAATTCAAATCCTGTCTTGGCTCTCTTCTTCTTGTAGGACCTCACGCAAGTTATCCCATTCACGTCCCAAGCCTAACTTCCTCACCTGGCACATGGGGATAATCGTAGAACCCTCCTCTGGTGTTCTGAGGACTCTGGTGATAACTCCTGTAAAGTACTTAGCCAAAGGTTAGTGCACAGGAAAAGCTCACTTATTAGTGTTCTTTGAAGGAGGGGCTGGATCTTAGCAGTTCTTTGTGAATCTGTGGTACCTCCCACAGTGCCCTGCAGGTGTTCTATTCATATTTGTTGGCTATTTATTTTGTTGACATCTTTTCAGATGTTTGTTTTTAATATGTAACTTTACTTCTCAAGCCATTCTGTTGATAGTTTGTCTAACATCAGGGAGCAAGAAGATGGTATAAAAAAAGGGCTTGCATTACATTAGAAGCAGGAATAAAAATAGACTGAGCCGCCACCAGGAAAGGGAACACCTGCCCCTCGAATTCCTACCAACTCAAAGAGGTGATGAGAGGTACATGATTTCCTCTGAAAGGACATTCAGTCTCTCTGCCCCAGGGTCTCTGCCTTCTCTGGCTCCCCATGTAAGTGTGGGTCCTAATTATTGCCTAATTATTCTGTAACTGTTGAGGGTTGTGTTTTTGAAATTAATCTTCTTGTCATGCATGATGTTAACTTGGCCATTCCTGAGGCTGCTGAAGTTGACCAGGTGATTCCCCTGCAGCAGGTAATCCTCATTAATGCATCCTGTTCTCATCACCGTAGGGTGAGTTTCCTCCCTCATCTGGGGCACTGTCTTAGCTTTGTGTTAGTCCTCATAGGCTAGTTTGTGTTGAAGTAACAACCTCCAAATGTCAGAAGCTTACAATAAAAGACAGTACATCTCTGTCTCAAATTTTATGTCCGTCATGGGTCACCTGAGATCTCTGCAGCATCATTTTCCCCCCTCCAGACATCAGCTTACAACACTGGCCAGAACCATGAAAGGGAGAAAAAGTAACTTGGTGCTACTACCCGGGTTATGAAAGCTCCTACTCAGAAGTGACACTATATTACTTCTGTTCATATTTCATTGGCTCAAGCAAGTCAGGTGGCCAAATTTGACTTCAGCATGACGGGGACATATAATCCTCCTGCTGGGAGAGAAATTAGCTATTGGTGAAGAGTGATGCATTCTGCAACAGAGGCTAAAGGATGGCCATTGTTTTACTCTTTTCCATTATTTAGTAAAGAAACCCTGTCCAGATAACTAGCTACCAGCTCCAATCTGCATTCTTTCTGGGAGGCTTAGGAAGACTTCTATACACGTACAGCCCTCAGTTACTCACCTTTGGCTTCCAGCTTGACCTATGCTAGCTCCCGCGGCCATTGTGCAGAATAGACTCTTTTTGGGACTCTTGCCACAAACACACTGTTGATTACAGGGGTATGTACAACTATGCTCTGTTTCCCTTTAAATTAACAATAACAACAATGTTAATAGTGAACACTCGTTATGTGCCTTGCACTGTTCTAAGTGCTTCATATAAACTAACACATTTAATTTTCACAACAGCCCTGTGAGGGCAGTGCCGTTGTCATCACCATTTTACAGATGGGGCAATTGAGTCTCAGAGAGGTTAAGTCAGTTGCACAAGGTTATTCGGCTAGAAGGTAATAGTACTGATATTTGAGTCCTGTGGAGTCTGGGTGGAGAGTGTGCACGTTTAGCCATTTTGCTACATTGTCTCAAACAGAATGGTATAAATATAATGTTTAGCACAGTAGCTGGGATATATTAAGTTCCCCAATATGTGACCACTGCGCCTACTGATGCTCAAATTGGTGACTTTAACCTTTTCTTTCTTCAAAGGACTGAGGTGTATTTTTCATATAATAATTCTTCAGTCTTCCACAGAATTACTGTAAGGTAGGTATGAGCCAGGGAATGCCACTGCCATTTAATAAGAGATCGACACAAAACAGCGACTGTCCACTTAGGCTTTTGTATTCTCTTTTCTGCAGTTTATCCACTGACATTGTGCCACATCCGAATGCAGTGGGGACTTTACCCAGAAAGGATATAGTTCAATATGAGAAGGCTTATCTCACTGTGCTACTTCTCCAGCTATTCAGGAATACAAAGCTAATTTGTAGGTGATATTATATTTTCATCTCATGCTTTATATGCAACCTCTATCCACGTTAATGGGAATTTTTTTGTGCTTACTCTAGGGAAAATTGATTCCAATTATTGAGTATAATTTATTCCAACCCCTTGATGGAATAATTTATACTCTTGAGGTGCTCTTGAAATGTGTAACCAATAGGGAACTCTATTTATACATAAGTTTTTACACATCTTTCAATTAAATAAGAAATCCAAGTGCAAAACCCATCACTCAAGGAAAGCATATGAGTTTGTAACACTCCCGAGAGGTTTTTTGGTCCATAAACCAATAAATGGATTACACTTACAGGGCAAAATTCTCCTCTCAGGTCCCATGTGGAGCTCCTATTGACTTACCTGGGAGGCGGCTCATGGGGGATGTGAGGTACTTTAGGCTGTAAGGAGGGGAATGGTCATTTTTTCATAAAATCGATCTTAGGACTCCAATATTGATTGTTATAAAGAATATATTTATTAGGATACAACCTATTCCATGTATAAATACACATTTATTTGGTTATAAATCCTACAGGCAATAGGTTTTTTTAGCAAAGATATGTGAGTGCACTTATCTAATATAAAGGACAGAGGTTTATATGTTTTCATATACATAAATGAAATAACAGGATAAGATCACTATGTGGATTTTATTGTGGGACTTATATCAGCACATGTTTTTTTTTTTGTTTTTTTTTTGCGGTACGCGGGCCTCTCACTGTTGTGGCCTCTCCCGTTGCGGAGCACAGGCTCCGGACGCGCAGGCTCAGCAGCCATAGCTCACGGCCCCAGCCGCTCTGCGGCATGTGGGATCCTCCCAGACCCGGGCACGAACCTGTGTCCCCTGCATCGGCAGGCAGACTCTCAACCACTGCGCCACCAGGGAAGCCCCATATCAGCACACTTTTAATATGAGGTAAGCGACATTATAAATTTCTTTCACCTCAACATTTCTGGAATTTCATGAAAAACGAAAATGGAAGTTTCTTGTATTAAGCATTGAAATTTATATTTTTTAACCTAAATTGGATTGCTTATAATAATAATCAACGAGAAAATGATGTTAATATAGATCCCAGTCAATTTAACGTAATTTTTTTCCAGATGGCTGCCCTGCAGTGAAATGGTTTATAAACCCATTAATACTATGTTTTGTAGAAAAGTTCTGTTGTAAAGTTTATTTGGGGAGAAAAGAAAATCATACATTTTAAAGAGCCACTGTTTTATGGAGAGATTTAGGAATTATGTGGCTCTCTGATCCTCAGAATAACCAAGTGTGGTTTTTGAGAGTTTTAAAACCTACAAAGTAATTTACAAATGTGTGGAATTGTTGTTGAATGATAGTTTGTGACCCAAATATTCCTTATAAGTCTTGGAGACCCAACGCCACAAGATGCCAAACCCCAACTCATAGTTTGTGAATTAAAACTATAGCTCCTAATTTAAGACTTTGCCAAGACAAATGACAACATTTATGATATTAAAAGAATACTTTCAAATTTTTTAAGAACTGGTATTTTCTAGTACAGAAATACTTCCGGAGTTTTTGAGGGGACCAAAAATCTCATCTCTTGAGTGATAAATATTTAGATAAGCATATATGATGCTTATATTTCTGTACATGCGGGTATTTAGTATATTAGTAACAGTGATTCTATGTGCTGTATAACAATTAAAAATCTTTGTTCCTTGAATATGAAAGATATGATATATAAAGCCAAATACAATCTTCAAGCCCATTTTCCCTGCCACCCACTGAAGTCAGCAGGGGCTGTTGTTAATAGAATGTTCAGATAATTTGTTTGGACTTCACAGTTTCATCAGCTGCCTTTATCCCTTCTGAGCTAGTCCTTATTCTTGCAAAACTCTCAGTGAATTCCTTTTGTCATCTGCTCTTTTAATATAAAAGAATGATTTCAGCATTTGCTGAAGACATTTTGAAACTAGGGGCATTAGCCCCAGTGGCAGTTACAGAAAGGTGAGCACCCATACGAACACTCCTGGACATACACCACAGTGGCATATGGTCCCTTTGTGTCATTTCCCTCAGGCCCTGGAAAGGTGCTGCGCTCCCACTTGTGCAAATAAAGCTTTCAAACGTCTTTTCTGTCCACCGTCCACTCTGTTGCCTTCTCTGCTATGACCCCCATTTGGACTTTTAGTGGAATGTCCAGATTATGGTTCTGTGACTGCTGACAGAAGCAGAACATAGGAACCCAGTCACCATCTACCAACCCGGTCTCTCCTTTTCTCACAGTATTTGATTTCTTTTTCTCAGTATTAGAGAAGTACTGGGGCATGATGACCTGTAAAAATGCTTGCAATGGAGAGAAAGCAACACACACACACACACACACACACACAGATAGACATTCCTTTGGTTCATTTAACCCATTTGAATGCCATCAAACTTCTTGTTATGTATGTAAGAAGATATCAGACTTTTCTTCTTCCTTGAAAAACAGACCAGGAAACAATATTGTTTTAATAATATGTTTTGGATGTTAACCAGTGGCCTCTTAAATTGTGAGAAGCCAAGTGCTATGAATTTTATTGTGTTACGAAGGGTATCAGATTTAGGCGTGTGTTAAAAAATTAACTTTTAAAGTGATCTTACTGTAGGGAGAAGTCAAAGAGTAATTTTAGTTTCATATTTTTAGGTTCAAGAAAATATTTTCTTCAACAGCAAAAACTATTTTCCATTTCAATTTATTTAATAAGTAATAGACAGTGCAAAAACATGAGTAACTGCGTCACAATAAACTTTCATGGCCAGATTCATTCAGTTTCTTGTTTAAGGTTACACAAATAGTTAGTGGTAAGAGCAGAGCTGGGATCCTGATTTTGTGATCCCCAGTCCTGCATTCTTTCCATCTCAGCTTAAAACAAGCTCAAGTGTGGCTAAAAGTTTAGAAACCATCCCCAGGGGCCTGGCATCAACTACTTTATTTTTCAATAATGAGATTTAACCAATATAAGCCAATGACTGTACGAAAGAAAGGCTTGAGATAACTAGTTCAGTTATCAAAGTACAAAGAAATGATGGCCCAAGAAAAACTGAGGCATTGAATAATCTTTTATTGAAGGAGGCAGAAGCTGTTTGGGTTCTGGTCTTGGACTCAGGTAGGCTTCCTCTCAAGTCCTGGTTTGGTACTTAAAATTTTGAAGACCTGAGTAAATTATGTACTGTCTGCTGAATTTCAGTTTCTTCATTTGTGAAGTAGAAATAATGACAGTACCTCTGTCATAGAGTAGTCGGGAGGATTACATGAGATGATGCTTAGAATTGTTCCTGGCCATAGTAAACACTTACTATATGTTATTGATGTTTTTAAAAATTATTTTTGTTGTCATAATTATATCAATTTGCAATTACTTTGAAACAGAAAATAAAAACCCCACACAGATATATACTTGAAAGCTATCTTATTAGATATATATCAGAATTTACATGCTAGAATATATGTAGTAATAGTTGAGAATGCTCATTTTATTTTCAACAGATAGTTATTTGGCATTTACTATGTGCTATGTACTACTGTAACCACTTTACAAATATTAACGTACTTATCTTTACAGCACCTTTGTGAATTAGGTGCCCTTATCCTCTTTATTTCAAGATGGGTAAACGGAAGAAAGGAGAGGCTTGGAGGTGAAGGAGCCGGAATTCCAAACCCAGTGTTTCGGTTTGGGTGTCTCTCTGCTTAAGCACCACCCGCCCTGCCTCGAGTGAAAGGCTCAGCTAACAGCGCGGCACTGTGCGGCTGATTTGTGGGCACATGACATTCCAAAACGAGAGGAACTTGGATTTAAAAGCCAATGTAGAAATAGAACCCTAATTACATAAATATCTTTGAAGCACTCGTGTAAACAGTCTACTATTTCAAAAGAAAAATAGCACAGTTGAAAAACTGCGTCTAATGAGACAGTATAAAATAAATCATTAGAAGAAGGAGATTAGAGGTAGTATGTATACGAACACAGTGTATATTCTCTGCGTATAAATATTTACAGACTTTTTCTATTTCTTGGCTCCACTCTTGTATATATGTATATTTGTAACATCACATGCAAATGTGAGAGGATTTAACATCTGTCTAAAATAGCTTTTGAATGTTTTTACCTTTAGTCTCTTGTACAATTTTAACAAATGACTAATTTCCATATGCAATTACTATGGCAATGTGACAACATAGAATATTCTTTCTAAGCTAAACTGTGGGCAAGTGCGATGAGTACAGAAATATGTATTGTTCACAGGGCTCCTTACTTTTAATTATGTGATATCTCAGTTGCATTCAGTTAAATGTTGCTAGTCCTTGCTTAGAAATGAAAAACGTTATTATGATAATAAAGTTTATATTAGTGAAGTTATTCAGTTAGAAATGCTTTCACATCATTACAACGATCAGTTTGAAGTTCCCAGAGTAAAAACCTTTCTCTCTATAAATTAGTAGTTTGTTACTTTTTGTTATAATTTGAACTAAGTAGAAATTGTTCAGTTTTTTTAAAAAAAGGAATATTTGTTATCTAATAAAGTACTGAAAAATATCATTGAAAATTTTCTCACTAAACATAGCTAGCAGTGTGCACTCAGGCACGTATGATGGGCCACTGTGCACATAAATTGTTCCCGTCCTTATGTGTTTGCTGCTGGTAATGAGTAACTCACAGTTCTACCTGAGAGCCCAACTTTACTGCAAATGATCCAGTAGCTGCCTACAAATGTCAATAATTCGGTTGTAAGAAATAGAAAAGAGTGCCCGTGTCCTCTGAATGAAGACCAATAGTAAGCGTTGTTCACATTTCCAAGTATTTATCACTGCTTACTATCATTTTTCTCTCACAGCAAATGAATCATTTTAAATAGAAGCAAACTGATCTACCTATTAGCAAGTCTAAATCAGTAGGGCAACATCTATTTTCAGAATCTTTGTAGCTATAAAGGGATCTTTACAGTTTGTAACGCTTTGCCCTGTCCCAAAATGACAGCATTCTGATACAAATAGATTTTTGGGGCCCTGGTGCCAGCGTCTCTATTGTGGAACCTTTGGTTGAGAAAGCCAACAGCTGGGAGGAGTTCAGTGTTTTGAAGGTTATGATCACAGCAGTTTCATAAGAGCTTTATTTCAGTTCTCTTCTGGCTGCAGAAGGGACAGGTGCTGTCTGGTTCTGATTTCACTGGTCTTAATTTCTTATCTGACCTGGTAGTCAATCAAGGGCATGGGAGAAAGAGAACGAGAGAGAGAGAGAGAGAGAGAGAGAGAGAGAGGGAGAGAGAGAGGGAGAGAGGTGGGTGGGAGAAGGGAGCTGGGGGCTCTGAGCTGCAGGGGGAGGGGTGTATGTGTCTGCGCGGGACAGTGTGTGTGTGTGTGTGTGTGTGTGTGTGTGTGTGTGTGTGTGTGTGTGTGTGTGTGTGTGTGTGTGTGTGTAGCGCTAAGCATCTGACTTTTCTCATCGAGGAACTGGCAGCTCTGCCTGTCATTCTGTACGTCTGTGTGTATGAATGCTGCCCTGTGCAAAATGGATTTCTGAGTGTTAACAATCGTGTTCTTCTTTTCCAAAGGGTCTTCTGTAGGATTTCATTTGCACAGCACAGAGGGCAATATCTAGGGTAATTCCAGGGCTTAGTGGCTGTGATCTTTTGTCAACTCTCCTTGTGAGAGAAATTAAACTGGGTCTGAGCACTTACAATGGCAGTGAGCGCAATGCCATTCCCTGCCAATGGGTGGGAAATCATCAGCCCAAGTATTTATGAGAGGGAAAAATGAGATATCCTAATATAACAAGAATATATTCATTAAATCTTTCAATTTCTCAGAAACAGAGAATTCCCACTTCAGTAAAAGGCTTTGAACAGATTTATCGAGTCAGGTAGTCTGACTTTTATGAGATTTGACTCTCTATGCTAAAATCAGGTACATTTAAAAGAAGCACAGCCTTGCCAAAGGAGGAAAACTACTAAAAAGGTGGAGTTAATATAACACTAGCCACTGTTCTTTTGATGGAATACTGGATAATGCCCACAATATGCACTGGAAAAGTCTAAGCACAAACATGAGTACTGAAATAAATTATACCTTTGAATGCGTGGAAGGAATAGACAGACGTATTTCATGCTGTCTAAAAGAGTAGCCCAGACAGTTTTACAGCCTCTTATAATTGCCAGGGAATTTCATTCATTTTAATACAAACAATAACAACTTGTACTTAAAGTGTTCGTTAGAAATATAGCTTTCATAATTTCAGTGTCTATAAACTCATTTTCTACAGGATGTCCCCAGTGTGACTTAAGCAGTGTATGCTGGGACATCAGGGCTATGCCCATTCCTATATCCCGTTTTTGGTCTCTGAGACCTGCACAGGTGTGTTAAGATAGGGACAGCTCTACTCAGAGCAGTTATTCCATAAATATTTTTAGGTCCTTTCTGTTGAGTTCAGAATTTCCTAAATCTACTAGTCTCGGCTCAGACCAATCTGTAAAATGGAGAATGTTTTCAGTAGGTGGGAAAACTGGGACTTCCCTCAGTTTGAATACCTTAGAATTGAACCAATACTTGGACATCCTCCAAGGTGGAAAGCACATTGGAGCTACTTTCCATGCCAGTATGTAATAATCTTGACTTTGGAGATAAACAGGCTCTGAACAGAATCTTGAGTCTTAGGTTATAACAGTGATTGTGAACTGATTGGTATTCATGTTGAGATGCTGTATGTTCTCTAAGAGGGCTGTGCATATCTTTAGGAAAGTACAAGTGGTTGGCATACTTGAGGGAAGGAGATAAATTTGTGGCCCTTAGTGTAGTAGATTCAGCCAAAGAGTGACACTTCAGTGGGCAAAATTCAGTATTAATTCCGTATTCTGAATCATTCCCAATATCTATTAATGTTCGGTGATTAGAGTTATTACAGTATGTTGAGACCTAAGAGTACATCTTATAATGAAAATACCTATAATTAATTTTTAGATTTTAAAATGTTACTTATTATACACCAGAATCTTATTTTAGGGTGACTTAAATATGGCCCTTTCTTTGTAGCCTTGAAAGATAAAGAGAATAGAGCACAGACACAACTCTATGAAATCCAGGACTATTTGCAGCCAGAATTTACTAAAATAAATCAAAAAGTGGTTACTTCACATAACAATTATTAAGTTTATGTCAGGGATAGTGAAAGAATAAAACATACTTGATCTTAAAAAATAATTTAGAAGAGTGTGTTACACAAACGCACTTCTTATTTTTAAACTGTAAGCCTCTGTCAGCCCAGCCAGCCCAATGTATACAGACCCTCTGGAGCCGTGGCAGTGACTATATCTCCCTCATTTCTGTGGCCACCTCAGCCTTCAGAATTACTTGATGGAGTAATTAATGATGGCATTAAAGAGATATATCCTGCAGAAAAGTTATTTGATATGAAAGGAGAGATTTTGTTTGAGTAGTTGAATATGCGCTATTAAATACTGCCAGATCCTTGGTCACATTTCAATTTCGTTTTCTTTGTTAGTATTACTGGTGATTGTTTACATGTCTGTCTCCCCTTCTCGATGAAAATCTCCCCTTTTCTTACTGAAGGCCCAAGACCACATATTCAATTTTATACTCCATGTCTAATGTATCCTTTTGCACTGCCTCTGCCAGTTACCATCTGTGTGACTTTAGACAAACTACTTAACATCTCTGTGCCTCAGGCTCCTTATCTGTAAAATAGAAATGAAAATGATACGTATGTAGAAGAGGTTTTATGAGAAACAAATTAGTTAATATAATGCTTCCTATATATGATAGCACTTAAGTATCCGTTATTATAATGTTGGTATTCATGCCTTCCTAATCAATTTACATGGGGCCTGGCATCAAATAGGCCCCTGTTACCTATTTTCTGTGTTTAAATGACATTGAAAAGCATGACTCACAGATATCATTAACAAAAAGTTGTTTTTCCAAAATACAAACAGAGTTGTATAGCTGAATTTCTGACTTGCTGCAAAATCATAGGCAATTCACTTTTTCTTCTACTGCCTCAGTTTCCTGCCTATTGAAAATAACAAAATATCATTCCTCTCTCTGCTTTAACGTGCTGTAAACTCTGCAGTAATATAATGACAAATGGCAGTATTATCTAATTTTATCCTTGTAAAGGCATGTAAGATCTGAGTGTAATAAAGCCTATTTACATTGTTATAGTTCATAACTATGATTTATTTATTTCCCCTACGCTCCTACATCAGACCAGCATATAGTGTAAGTGCATTCTGGCAGTTGTTATTAAAAATAAAACATGCCCTTTTTTTTTTTGAACTAAAGTAGCCCAAGTTATGGGCAAGGTATGTTTAGGCAAGTAAGTTGCATGCTTCCAAGGTATGCTTAGGAAGGAGGAAGAAGGAAGTAGCATGTTTATCTTGAGCACTTTGTAGTAGTTCTCCTGGCTGTTCATGACATGTATCCCCTTCTCTGGCCAGATGCAGCATCTGTCTTACTTAATTAGCAGGACAGTCTATTACATGTGGGGTTTGGAAGAATGAAAGATTTCTCAGGAGCCCTCTGCTTATGGTATTTTGTAATGCTGTTATTTGTGGATGGATCTGATAACTTGTAATTCTCTTTGTGTTCTCTGGCATGGTTTTTGGTGTAGACAAAGAACTTTAATTTCATAGAATGTCTGAATGCCACGGAACAATTCAACTCTGATAACATGATGGGAGATGAAGAAGATCAACGGAGAGAGATCCACTTCCTGCCTTTCTAAATTAACTGTACATTATAAGCAAGTTATATGAGCATTTTCATTTCAAAAGTTTTTTGATTTATACTTGAATCTTTTCATCTTTTTAGTGGCTTTCCTTCCTGGTATTTATTTTCTTCTTACATGTTATTAGGAATCTATTAGAAGCCATATTGTCACTTTTCCACCACCCTTTTGTCTCATGAAGTCTGGAAAATTTAGTACTATAAAATGAAAAGAGAAGAAAAATTTAAAAATTAAAAGTGACTTAGAAAATTATCCATATATGTATTATTTTGAAGCAAATCCCAGACATAATTTTATTTTATTTGTAAATATTTTACCCATTATCCCTAAAAGATAAGTGTATTTTGAACATGACCACAAGGTCATTATCATACGTATATTAGCAGTAATTCTTAATATCATTAAATACTTAGGCATCGTTTAAATGTTCAGTTGTGTCATAAAAATCATAATGTTTTTCATAGATTTTTTTTTCATTTTTGAATTGGAATAAAAAACTGTCCATGCATCACAGTTGGTTAATAGGTCCTTTAAGACCTTTTTAATTGATGGGCTTTATTTTCCACCACTTTCTCTCTTTTCCTCCCTGTAGTTCATTTGTTCAAGAAACTACATATTTTTCCTGTAGAGTCTGAATTTGCTGATTACATCTCTGTAGTGTCTTTTAACATGTTCTTCTCTCCTATGTACTTTAAAAAATGATAGTTGCCTCTGATTAACACTTTTTTCCTTAAATTATCTCATTTCTTTGTATTATGTTCTGATTTATAAACACTAATGTGGTATCTTAAGTGGACTAGTTAAGATACTTTAAAATGCTTAACCTGTTATTAGACCAGTGGTTCTCAAACTGTGGTCCCTGAATCAGAATCCTGAGCATTACCCAGAGAACTTGTTAGATATACAGATTTTCAGGCCCCACTAACTCAGAATCTCTGGGGGAGGGATCTAGCAATTTGTGTTTTAACAAGCCATCCAGGTAATTTTGATGCAAGTTATAGCTTGAAAGGTACTGTTATAAATCATTAATAATCACTGATTGGCCATTTGTATTCTTCAGAATTGCAAAATTATTGGCACTTATAAAGAAGCAATTGGGTAAATTATTCCTTGCATACATTTTCAAATAAATTATTATTTTACTACTACTACTACTAGTCTTACCCAATAAGGTTTGTCCCTTCTAATTTTTCCTTCTTCTAACCCAATGTATGGCTCTAATTCTTCTATCAATTAGTCCAGTGAAGAAAAGATAGGAAAGCCAGTAAAGAATTGGTATCCTTAATTTTGAGCACTCTGTTAAATTTGCCAGCACCCATTCCATTTAATTTGAATGTGGCTCTAAACTCTCCAGCAGCCATGGCTCACGGGCCCAGCCACTCCACGGCATGTGGGATCTTCCCGGACCGGGGCATGAACCCGTGTCCCCTGCATCGGCAGGCGGACTCTCAACCACTGCGCCACCAGGGAAACCCTGTGGCTATTAACTCTTGCTGCTGCTCCTTTTCTCTGTGTCATGACCCTACTTAATGACTTCCTATTATTCCTGGAGCAAATCCAAGATCCTCACTGTGTGTTGTACTTCAGAGACTTACCCATTGTGCCTCACTTTCACCAGTGCTCACATACAACAATTTAATCTTTCTGTCCTACTTACCATTTATTGGCTTCCTCTAAGAAGAGCTCCTTATTCTTAAAATGTTTCTATTGCACAAGTACCTAAGCATTTATACAACCCATAATACCCCACATCTAGTCTTTGAAAACATTTTCCTAGATTAACCATATAATGTGAAAGTGGAACTCATTCTTGGCTAATCTAGTATTTTTCTGCATCATCATACTACACATGCACTAGTGGCAGTGCATGAATTCATGGACAAGAGGCAGTAGTGTAAAGGTTAAAAGCATGGATGCCAGGATTTGAATCCTCTGCTATTTACTATGTTTGCCTTAATTTCTTCATCTGTAAATGGGGAAATTAATAGTACCAACATCATTGTGTTGTTGTGAGGATTAACTACTTCACTGTATGTAATATGCTTCCAAGAGTGCCTAGAAGATAGTTATCTATCTTTCTCTTAATATTTTATTTGATCGCATTAATTTTGCTTCATGGGTCTTCATGAGGCTGTCTACTCTAGAATATTCTTGCTGGTTAGAAATTATGCCATTAGCTTTCGATTAACATAACATTTAGTTCAGGGCCACCTGTAACCAGGTGCTTCTTGAATTTAGTGATATTCCAAATGCACATCATTGAAATATAATATTAGAAAAACATAATTTAAAGTTCAAGAACTGAATAAAAAACTACAAATCATGTAACAAAGGAAAAAAAAACTTTGTAGTTAGTGTATATAACATAATACAATATAATATAATAACATAATATAAACTGTAATATAATACAGTCTATAGACTTTTACCAGTCTCTTATTTATGTGCTGTGAAAACAGGTAGTTTGCAAAACTCTACCTTCATTCTAGTAAGACTGCTTTGGGTAATGGGGGAAATCAGTGACCTGTTCTATCATCACTTGCGAATCGTAGCAATTACTTTTGTTGAAAGGTCTCAAAGTCTAACTAGTAGTTAACAAAGAAAGCTTGAAAACTGAGACAAGGTGTTAATGGTCACGTGAAGGTAAATCTAACAGGCATATTGACAGTTACAATGATTACTTCTGGCAACATGGGATTAGCAGGTCAAAAATTATAATCTGGTTCAGTTCTTGGTGTTTGCTACACCATGAGACAAACCAAACTAACTATGAAATGCATGTAATTTATAATATAGAGAACATTACTCTCCATATGGCTCTGATATTGGTCAATATTAAATCACGTTGTCAAATATTAATACCAATAGACAGGTCAGCACTATCATAGTGTAATAAAGGATTTTGTTATTTTCATATTCTGAATGCTGGCCACTCTTGACTCACTAAACGCCACTGTGTACGTACAGGTGAATTATTGGCACAGCTGCTGTCGGGAAGGATCCTCCCCTAGTTGCATCCTGACTTCCCATTCAGGAGGTGAGGTTCAGCTCCTAGAACCACAACCCTCAGTCCACAGGCAGATTCCGTGACTTTAGTTGCCTCCCGAAGGACTTTTCAATGAAGGGACTTACAGAGGCACAGGTTAGCTATCTTCTTAGTGGCCCACACAGGTGTGGGGAGGGAAAGAGTATTTCTGAAATATTTGCTTTGGAAATAATTAAAAGAAAATGAGGCTTTATTTTTTTAGATTAACTGAGAATCTTTGTCAGAAAGAAAGATTAAGGTAGATAAAATGGTGTGAATTATAATTTGTCGTAAGGTTGTTACGAGGACGAAAGGTATAGGATTTGTAAAGAGCCTGGCAGAGCATGTTATTTGAGAGTTAGTAACATAGTTAACAGAGTCTTTTGGCTACTTTTATTACCAGTTGGTTATGATGTCGCTAAGAAAGGGTATTTGGAGTTAGAGTGGGGCTGGTGAATACACTTTCTTCTCCCCTTGTAGACCCTTATTTCTCTTTGCCCTTTCTTTTATCCTCCACCTTCTCTCAAACCTGTGCCTTGATGCCCATAGACCCTAGGTGGTGGGGTCCGTGTGCACTTGAGAGCTATTATGCAGTAGTCCAATGATGTAGTTTTCTGAGTTTCAAGGATATAAAAATCTATAATTTTGAATAGGTGTATACCCAATCCAGGAATGGTAACATAGACTGAAAATGAAAATGAAATCTCTTTGACATATGTATACACACATATGCATATGCATGCATATACATACATAAAATGTGTGGAAAGAGATGTTGAGATGAAAACAAGCCATTGTTCAGGCCGGTGATCACGGGACAAAGCTATGAATTAACAAGATGGAGAAAAAGGAACGGGAGTACAAAACTATCCTATTACTCTGTATTTATTTTAATTGTTGTAGGTGTGGAAGCTTTGTAGCATGGAGGGGAGAGCAATATACATTTGAAAATTTCATGCCCCAAATTAATATTTTTCATACATTAAAATCTATAAAATGCACTGTATTTACAGGAATGGGTCACATTCTACGGGGAAATTCTATTTCCTGCAGTTGTATTTTTATACCATCCAAAATACTTGTGAGAACCAATTAGCATCCACAACTTGCCATGTTCTTGTTAAGTGAACCTGGCATTGGAACAACCAGCTAATCCTTTGGCAGCCTTGTGTGAAGTACTTAGGAAGCCTGGTATGTCCTTCCTCCAACCTTATGGCATTTGAGCCAACTCCCGCCACTGCCTATTGGCCCCTTATTGTGCACTGGTGAATTTCTGGCACAAAATGAGTTGCGGAGGTTACTGAACATGGAACACAAAGTGATTTTGTGGGCTCTCCTTCAAGGCCCGATCTTTAGACCTTCAGAAAAACTGTCCTTAAGCTTATAAGCATATAGACAAGGAGGCCATTCCAAATATCAAGTACTCAATTGTATCAAGTGCAAAAATGAGGTAATGTTACCATTAGGAATAAAATATTCTAAAACAGTAGTCTACTGATAAAGAGCAGAATGATGGAAGGAAGCAAACTGCCTGGTTTGGAATCCAATGGGAAATCCTTTGATCCTCCTCTCTCTGTGCCCACGTATCATGTTCACCATCTTAGGGGGGTTTGGGAGTACCCAGCATGCCTTTGTATGGCCTCAGGTAGTAGAGGTGGAAGACCCAGCTGGGGTCACATGGGATCTGGCCATCCTTAAATAACACATCTTTAAGAGAGCAGGAACGGTGCGGGGCGTGTGTATGTGGGGTAAGGGGTGCACCTATGGCTGTCTCTTTCCTAACTGGGAGAGAAAAGGCAACATGGTACTGTGGGGACTGACATGGTCAGGTTGGTCTGAGTTTCAGGTTCCACTTCTCCACTGACTCACTGCGCAACCTTAATCAAGTCACCTGACCTTTCCTAGCTCAGTTTCCTCATCTGTGAAATGGTAATAATAATAGCACTCACCTCAGAGGGCTGTTATGAGGATTAAAAGAGGCAATGAATGTACAGCATTTAGCACATCTCCTGGCTCATATGTGTTAACGCCCTTAATACATGTTAGTTAATGTGTTCTTGCTGCTGTGCTAGAAGTGTGTAAGCCGCTGACTGATCCCTTTTAAGAGGTTTATCCCTAAATAAAAGGGAAAACCATATTTAGTAAATTTAGAAGAGGCAGTATTCCCTGAGACCAGCAGAAAGTCATAGCTCTTGAATGTGTGAAATCTGACTTTGTTACATAGAAATCTGTTGATGAAAAACAGATGAAACTGTGATAAATGATACATCAGTACTTATAAATTCACCTTTATTTGGCTAACCAGATAAAATACAAGACACTCAATTAAATTTAAATTTTAGATAAGCAATAGATAATCTGCTGGCATTTAAGTATGTCCCAAATATTGCATGGGATATACTTATGCTAAAAGTGTTTAATTTGTTTTTGAAAATCAAATTTAACTTGGTGTCTTGCATTTTCATTTGCTAAATCTAGAAATCTTAACGTTTATATTTGCCCTTTTCTGAACTGATGTTTAGTTTTATACTTTTCCTCATAGACATTTTTTCTTGTAATTGGTAATTTATCAACTTTTTCTGCTTCAATAAAGTGAAATTGTGTATAAAATGTTAATATAATTTACAACTTTATGAGATGAGAAAAATTTATGAGGTGCAAATGAAAAGAAAATGAAATAAATCCAAGGTCCAATTGCATACCTAATAATAATAATACTTTTCATATTTCAGAAAAACTTGGTATTAACCTGATATGCAATAGTATAGCAGTCAGTAGTGGATATAATGAGGAATAAATAAGAATCTAGGAGAATTTTGAATTGTTGCCACACATGATAGTTTTGATATATTAAGAATACACATCCAAGAAAATATGAATTTTCTTAGTTTCACATTTGTGCTATTTTCTCTGCTAGGGTTATTCATATGTTTATTTGGGGGAGATAATTATTAACATTTCCATACTTAAAAATCTTTATTATTATTATTCACATAGTACCTGAAATTTACCCCAAACATAAACAGATCTCAAGACAAAAAAAGTCATTAAATTTTTTTTTTTTTTTTTTTTTGTGGTACGTGGGCCTCTCACTGTTGTGGCCTCTCCCGTTGTGGAGCACAGGCTCCGGACGCGCAGGCTCAGCAGCCATGGCTCATGGGCCCAGCCGCTCCACGGCATGTGGGATCCTCCCGGACCGGGGCACGAACCCGTGTCCCCTGCATCAGCAAACGGACTCTCAACCGCTGCGCCACCAGGGAAGCCCAAAAAGTCATTAAATTAAGCAGCTTTAGGATCATTGTAATTTTGAAACCAATATATTATAAACTAATGTTTTTTAAGTAGGAATTATGTATATAAAAAACATATACATACACATACGTCTTAATTTTTTTTCTGTGAAACATATCTCCTTTATGATTTCACAGATCTGAAAGCAACATAGTGCTAATGTGATTTATATTCCATTAAAACACAGATTAATCAGAAGTCCTGTTTCTAGATGGTTAAATCTTAAGCTTATCTGAAATAAAAGTTTTGATTCTACAGAAACTTGTTGAAAATAGTTGAGCAATTAAATGTTTTTTAAAATTTTACTATTTTTGGTAATCCATTTCATTTGGATTTTTGCCTTTTTCTTTATTTTAAAATCTAAATGGATTTCTGAAATGTAGCTGCTTTTGAAAAAAAGTTCTTTTTAGAAGCGTACGCCATACAATTACTCTATTGCCCTTTTAATTTCCTATTACTCTCTCAGAACTTCTCTTCTGCCCTTAGGTACCATAGTAATTAAATTGGGATAAAACCAAATAGTTCTTACATAAGGAAGAAGTAAAAGGCTTCTTTCACATGCCTGATAAATTGCTCTACTCTCTTTCCCGAATGTGTAAAATTATTTGAACTGAGAATGTTACCATTTTTGTGATAGCGTTTTGTGGATGTTGCCATTATAAAACAAAACTGTGATAGAAACACTAGGAATTCATATATATTCCTGAGCTAAACTATATAGGAAAAGATGAATAGCACTCAAAATAAATTTCAGCACTGTGCTTTCCTATCCCAATAATGTTGTGTACTTTATTTTTGTAACAGGAAATAGTTGAGTATTTTCATGTGTTTCTTACAATCAATTCAATTCCACATAACTCACCTTTAATCTCCATCATAAATGGTTTCTGTAAAGTTTATGTTTTCATGTCATAGGTGAATTTTTATTACAAGCTAAGGAAAATGTAAAAATTCAAAATTAATTGTACCTTAAAAAACTTCAGTGTTAGAATATCATTTGGAAATCAGGACGTTGAAGCAGATATAATAATAATAATAAAAAACCCAGCAAATGCAATCTTAAACTATTACTTATGTTCTTTCTGAAGAATAGAAAATATTACACTCAAAATAAATTCATAAAAAGAATCATACTGTTATTGATGGCTAGGCAAAATTTGAACTTTTTAGGATAATACCCCCCTTTTAACATAAGCATATGACTAGTACTGTGATGAATTTCTTGTTTCAAGCTTGAGTAGAAATAAGTCATGGAGCAAGATGAGGACGAGCTTGGTATAAAACTTCATTAACATATGGAAGGATCCAGGTGGTTCTGAAATCCAGGATTACTGCCGAGCCTTTTAGCTCACTTCACTTTCCAACATATAAGTGGCAGTTTCTTAAGAACTGGCCTTTTATGATCTTATTATACTGGACCTAGACAGGCCAGGTAAGGAGGATCATTTATTTCAACAGAATGACCCATTTTTAGTGTGAGGAAAGAAATTGTCTTAAGAGAAATCTGTGCCTCAATCTTAATGTTTCCTCCTTACGTAAAATTACCCAAGTATAAGCTTCTTAATAGCAGAGACTTAGTCTGTTTTGTTTATTGTAGTATCTGCAGGGCCTAAAAACAGAAACTGGAACAGAGGAGGTGCCCAGTAAATATTTGCTGAATGAATGAAGGAATGCAGAGTTGATTGCACCAAACTGTAGGTGTGGAGAGTTTCACTTCATTTGGGAATTGCTGAAACTGGTGGCCTCCAACATCAGGAAGTCTGGGGTTCTGCCTCTGGCTTTTGATCTAAAGGAGCTATTCTCCCAAATGCTCTGTCTTTACTTGCCTGAGATTCTTATCTGCTGCTGGGAGATGATGATAGATAAATAATCCGTTTGTGTAATTCTTTGCAGTTTATAAAACACAAACTATATTTGTACCAGGATCTAATTCTTGAAAGTGAAACCTCTGTTTACTTTTGCCTGCCCTAGTTTTGTAAATTACCACCATCCATAATTTCTTAAAATTAGGGAAAAATTCTAGAATTCCTGACTGAGAAAAATGATATTCTTCAAGCCCAGAAATAGTTCAAACAAGGTGATTTCATAGTCTCAAAAGTAGCTGTGTATGTATGGCTTGCATATTAATTTCAAATAAGATGACATCAAAAGTCACTACTTAAGAACCTAAGCATACACTTTAGAAAATATAAAACACCAATGACAGATCCTCTGTATTCCAGAATTTTACTGTCTAGTGGGGGTGATGAACAAATACAGAAAAGACTAAAACGTTGGTGAAATAGACGCTCGTAGGTTCAAAGAGCTAAGGGGGGAATAATTAACTATGCTTAGAAATGTCAGAGAGAGCTACGCAGACAGTGTGGTGAATGGACAAACCATTGACAGAGAAGTAGAAATTTGCCAAATTGGACTGCAGGGTTTGGGGAAATGTAGAATGAAAAGAAGCCTTACAGGTAGGAGTAACAGCATATGCCAAAGCATGGAAGCTTGAAATTATAGAGTTCATTTGGGAAATGGTAAATTTGCTGACATGGCTGGAATATAGATTGCTTCAAAGAGAGTGATAGACAAGTTAATTGAAATTGGCATTTAAAAGGGCCTTTCATGCCATGCAAAGAAGGGAGTGATAGGGAACCTTGATGAATTTTGAGCAGGAAAGTGACATAATATTTGCAATTTAGTCTGGAACTGGTGGTTTTGTCAAATAATAAGGCAATGTGAGAGGCCGGGTACAAAACTTGGAGGTTTTATTTTATTTTCTATTTTACGAGGTCCAGGTATTCCTGGCTAAATTGGCAATAATAAAAAATAATGCTAATAGTAATAAAAATCAAGTTCCTGGTAGTATTTTAGCCTTTTTCAAAAAGTTGAGATATAATTGCCATACAACTTTGTATAAGTTTAAACTTTAGCTTTCTGATAGGTATTGGCTTGGCCAAAAAGTTCATTCGGATTTTTCCATATAGGACAGTACGGAAAACCCAAACGAACTTTTTGGCCAACCCAGTATAATTTCACCAATCCCTACATCAACCCTGTGACTCACAATTGTTATTGTTATTATCCTCATTTACAGACGAACAATGTTAGGTTTGGAAGAGTAAATGAACTTGCCCCAGGTCATACAGCTAATAAAGGCGTGAGTCAAGCCTGAAATCTGGACCAGTTCCTCACTTGCCTATTGTCACCCAAGATGCCACGTACCACATCTGCCTGTGGGTGCACACGGGCCCCTTTATGCTAATACCCCCAATTTATTGTGTGTTCCCTGCCTGCTGCTCAAGGACCTCAAGCCCTTCCCCTAAATTGCGCTTGGTTATTTCTGGTCATCCCCAGAGATTGTCTCATGTGAAACCCGGAACTATCAGCTCATGTTCTGCCCTGGAGGCCCATCCACAGGTCACACAGAGGCCCAGACTTGTCTGTATCCCAGTTTAGGCTCTCACTGGAATTGTCGCCATACTATTACATACCAACTCTCTGGGGAATGGGCCAGGCTTTGAATGGCTATTGTGGCCTGCCTGCAAAAACTATCATGTTTTATATCTTCAGTTATACTAAAATGTAGCTACTAATTCATAGATTTAAAAAATAGAATTTAAATAATTCTCTCCCTACATTCCTTTTGCTGCTAGTCTATCTTTCCATATCTTGGAAAGAAGAGAGAAAAAAGGGAAGAAGTCCCAGTTAGAATCATAGAAGGAGGGATTAGGAAAACTTACAGAACATTTTTCACTAACTTGGAAATTCAAATCTTAAAAAGGGGACTCAGAACAAATTACCCTTATTTTATCTCAGACCCAACAGCAGAAATAAATTCCAAACTACCGTCATACTTCAGATCTCAGGCAAAACACCAGAAAAGCCCTTACATATCCCCTGAACACAGTCAGTACTTTGGGTTTTAGCTCTCATTTTTCTGTTACAGAACTCATCTGCCTAAAATTAAATAATTAATTGCTTAGTATATGGTTCAGTGCTTTTCTCTTCTGATCCAATGGTAGCTTTTTAAGGGCAGGAATGTTTTTTGTTTCAGATACAACAGTAGCATCAACCCTGAGTACAATGCCTCACTCTGGCAGACTCTCACTAAATATTTATTGCACACAGGGAAAAATGAATGATCAAACAAACTGATAGGGGTAGGATCTGGCCCTCACACATTGTAGGCAGTTGATGAGTAGGAATGATAGTGATCAGAAGAAGGGTTACGCTCTGAAAGGTATGGGCTGCATCAAGGTGCATTGTGTGTTATGATAGAAAGTCCCATGACCCATTAGGCATTTCTTACCAGGATGAGGCTTAAATCTGTGTTTCAGTATTTTTCTAAGTTCCTTGGATCAATAGCAGCAGGGAAGGGGATTTCTTTCAGTTGTAAGGAAACCTCTATTTATGTGCTTCTATGCTTAATTGTTTCTAAAAGACGACTTCAACAAGTTTTGTAGCAATTGCTTGCTTGTGAGTGATTTGTAGAAAGAAGGCTTGCACCTTATCCTTAGTGATAACTCCAGAAAGCTTCCTAATACCCAGACTCTTGCAGTTCTTAAAAAGCACAGTCTAGACTTTACAGCTGCGCGGTTTGAAGATCCTTTAAATAACTGCGTATAATTTAAATATTATTTCTGGCATATTTGATGACTTCGGTCTCTGCTCTGAATCACCAATAGCCTTATTTGACAGTTCTGCAGTGCAGAACTGTAGATTTTAAAAGCAGAATTCTTAAGAATCCCTAGGAACTATGAATTCCATTTAAAGGAATTTGAAATTCCCTACTCTTTTTGTGGTGGAGATCAAACCTTTTTTGAATTGAATGAACACACATTCTAGAAAACGGTATTGAGGACCTACTCTGCGTCCAGGCTCTGGACTGTCTAATTACAATCTGTACATTTCAACCTGAAATGTAAAAGTACCTTCTGCCCTGTTTACTCTTATCTTCTGTTATATTTACTCTTTGGTTCATTGGTAGCTCCATGTTGTCCTGGTACAACTTCTGATATTTAAGAAGCCATGAAATACCTCACACATTTGGCAGGAAACCTAAAATAGTATGGACACTTACAGTAGCGCCTCAAGAACTAGTTTGTCTAAAATTTCCTAAGAGGTCAAAAGGAAATCTAGAAGGAGAACCAATGTCATCTTTACTAGCACACCATCATTATCACAATTCATTGTGCAGGAAAAATGCTTCTTCCAATTTATCATGCTTCAGTCACACACACACACCCCTTTATTTCACACATCTGCAAGGATGATGCAGTGTCTGTACATTTCATGGAGTATTAGTCCTTCCACAGGGAGTGGGTAAGGTCACAGAAAGAAAGTGAAACTAAAATCAATCCATTTGATTCCTTGCTTATTCTTAGTCTAATGAAAAATTCACCCTTACCCTAATTTCACCATCATTCTTTTCTATCTGAAGAAGGAGCCATGGAGTTTGTAATTGAACTTTGACTCTACCTGGGTCAAAACTATATTTTCTCTCATGCCTCCCTTCTCCTCTGAAAGAAACAGCAAAATTGAAGGACTACTGTTCGAAGAACATAACCATTCACCTAGTAAAGTTATAGGGTCTTTCAGAGTCACTGAGAAGGAAATGTTGCCGACAAGCATAATATTGGAAACAGTAGCTCTGGAGTTATAGCTACCTCTTGTTTTGTTGTGTTGGATCAAGAGAGAGCATGATGTTGATTTTGTTTGTAAAAGAAGTCGGCTTTGCCTCTGCTGGGAGTGTTCCAAGAGCAGAGATAGAATGAAAGCACTAAAAGGAAGTGACAGTGATGACTACAGCCTCAGCTGGCACACCTTCAAAACATTTCAGAGGATAGCGTTCCAAAGAGATATTGCAGTGTAGCTCCCGTAAGTGCTAGACAAATAGATTTAGTGCTGCTCTACAGAAGGTAAAGTAAGTCAGACGAATAGAAAATGAAGAAAAACATCAATACCCACACGAAAACCCTCTTGTAAACAAGCTATTGCATGACACAGCTAAACTGTAGAACTGTAAGCCAGCAAACTCTTCCATCCCTGGAAGGGATCACAGAGGCCGACAGATGGCTAGTTAGCCTCCCCTGGACACGTATCCGATGAGTGAGCGCTCCCTTCATTGTGAGGCAGCCAATTTGATTCTTGAACTATTTTTAATTGGTAAAGCATTTTTCTTTCTACTTTAGGAAATTTCCCTTTCTGTATCTTCTTATGGGTCCTAATTCTGTTCTTTGAAGTTATGGGTACTTAATCCTGCTTCCATGCACTAGCATTTCACATTTTAAAAACTGCCATCATGGGGACTTACCTGGAGGTCCAGTGGTTAAGATCTGGGCTTCTGCTGCTGTGGGGCCTGAGTTCGATCCCTGGTCAGGGAACTAAGATCCCGCAAGCCATGCGGTGTGGCTGAAAAACCCCCCAAAGAAACAAGAAAACCCCAAACTACCATCTTGTTTCCCCTTAGTCTTCTCTTTATCAAGATAAATGTCCTCTATCTGTTTCACCTCTCCCCAAATTACATGGTGTTCAGGCCCCTAACTGTTGATCTCTCTCGGAAAATGTGGCTTTCAGAAAGTGAACAGATGTAATTTTACAATGGACGATAACCTCTCCTGAAGAGGGGGTACTCTGCTTTCATCATCCTAGCCTGTTTTTTTTTTTTTTTTTAATTTATTTAATTTATTTATTTTTGGCTGCATTGGGTGTTTGTTTCTGCGGGTGGGCTTTCTCTAGTTGCGGCGAGCAGGAGCTACTCTTCGTTGCGGTGCATGGGCTTCTCATTGCGGTGGCTTCTCTTGTTGTGGAGCACGGGCTCTAGGCGCACGGGCTTCAGTAGTTGTGGCTCGTGGGCTCTAGAGCACAGGCTCAGTAGTTGTGACGCATGGGCTTAACTGCTCTGCGGCATGTGGGATCTTCCCGTACTGGGGCTGGAACCCGAGTCCCTTGAATTGTTAGGTGGATTCCTAACCACTGCACCACCAGGGAAGCCCCCTAAGTTTTTACTGTGTAAAAAAATCTACTGTTATGTTTTTGGATAAATTTGAGCTCAAAGTCAAATAACCTCCATAGTCTTTGTTAACTTAAACTATCACGAAAATAGAAGTTTAGCAGAATATGCTTGGAAATTAATGTTTTTGAATTAAATTGATGCCACTACATTTATCTCTATTAAATCTCATTTTTCTTATTTCTGTTGGGGAGATTTTGAATGTTGATTGTTAAAGAAATGAAGCAAAAAACCCACCACATGTTGCCTTCCCTCTCCATGCTAAATGCTGTGCTTTAAGGATCAAAAAAATCTAATGTAAGGCTGACAAGCAAACAAAGAGGTAGAATAATATCTGTGACAAGTGAAAGGTTACTTGTGTGTTCTGGTAATCCAGAGAGAGTAGTCTGTGAAATTTCTAAAACGAATTAATAATGATACTTGAATTGAGTCCTAAAGTATGACTAGGAATTTTCAGGAGGACAAGGGGTTCAGGCTATTATAAACAGATGCTCCAATATTGCAAAGGTACATATGCAAAAAAAGGGTCAAGTAAAATAAACACTGAAAAGTGTTCATTGGAATTAGCAAGTCCATTGCTAACTTTCAAAGCAGTTTCATTAGAGCTGTGGCTGCAAAAGTCAGATTTCAGTGTTAAGATCTGAACAGCAAGTGAGGAAAATAGACACCTCTTTGGAAAAGTTTGGTTATGAAGTAGCTTGCCCTTGGAAGCAAAAGCAGTGGTTTAAGTTGGGAGAAACCTCCAGGTGTTTGTATGCTGATGAAAAGGAGCCAGTGAGGAAGATGAAACATACAGGAGTCAGAAGATACACCTGATGGAGAAAAGATCAATTAGCTTTTGCCACATAAGGAATCACACCAAAAGTTTGTGGCTTAATTCAATATATGTTTATTTTTTCTCAAAAACCTATGGGTTGGCTGGGCAGTTCTTTTGGTTTGGGCTGGCTGAGATGATCTCTGAAGTCTTCTGGTTGTTTGCCTGGGTGGAGTGATTGAAGATGGCTTCTTAGGTCTGGGAGTTGGCTCAGTATCAGCTGGGGCAATGACCAGGCCATGTGTCTTTCGTCATCTTAAGGCTGGCCTAAGGTTTTACTACTTTTAAGTAGGCTAGCCTGAGATTATTCACATAGTGATGGTCCTAGGTTTCCCAAGAGCAGCAAGAAAAGGCAAACTTCAATGCACAAGCTCTTTCCAAAGCTCAGTTTATCTCACGTTTGCCGTTGTCCCATTGGCTACAACAAGTCACATGGCCAAGCCCAGCATCATGGTGAAAAGGTGTGGGTGCTGAGAAATATGAACCATTGGAGGCCAGTGCTGCAGCTGCCTACCACAACAGAGATGAGATGTAGGTCTCATGAGAAAGTAGACTTGGACAAAAAGAAGAGCATAACGTAAGGACGGTTCTTGAGACAGTTAACTGTACGTAGGAGGGCATCAAATTTGGGGCAGATTATTGCTCATGGCTCCTTTTTCCTCTTCGAAGCGAGGGGCCGTGTCATCCTGGATACAACAGGAGTAAAGGTATGAAAGGTGATTTAAAGAGAGTCAAGAAATTCTCAAATCCTAGAAGAAGGAGAGAGAGCCGACCAAAGATATGTAAAAAATAATTGCCATTAAATATTGAAAGTCCTTTTTAAGATTTAAAACCACCAATCGTAGTGGTATTCACCTGTAGGTTGTTTTGATTTCTTTTTCCAGCAGTGCTCAATAACTTGATCATAGAAATGGAGAAAGTATAAGACTGAGTGGGGCTTCCCTGGTGGTGCAGTGGTTGAGAATCCGCCTGCCAATGCAGGGGACACGGGTTCGACCCCTGGTCCAGGACGATCCCACATGCCACGGAGCAACTAAGCCCGTGCACCACAACTACTGAGCCTGCGCTCTAGAGCCTGCAAGCCACAACTACAGAGCCCACGAGCCACAACTACAGAGCCCGTGCACCACAACTGCTGAAGCCCATGCACTGCAACGAAGAGTAGCCCCCGCTCGCCACAACTAGAGAAAGCCCGCACACAGCAATGAAGACCCAATGCAGCCAAAAATAAATAAATTAATTAAATTAAAAAAAAAAAAAAAGACAGTGGATCCGAGGTTGGAATTTTATGAATGAGGTGAGAGTTGTTGAGGTGAGGAAGTATGGGATCTTGGTATCATAGGCAATAAAACCAGGAGAGGAAGGCCATAAATTAAATATAAAGTTAAGAGGGTTTTGGTCTTGATAAGTTCAAAGTACAAGTGCTGTGGGACAACAGGAATTGAAAAAAGAAAGTCTGTGGTCAGAGGAGGCTATTGGAGTTTGTGCTTTCAGGAGTGAGGCAGTTTTGGATTGGCCACAGAGTGGGCTTTACTGAAGGGGGGATGCCGGGCAGGTCATTAATGAGGAATGTTAAGGAACACGAAGGGTTATTGGGTACCTAACATCCCTGTGGATATTGGAGTTTCTCAGTAACCAGAGGAAGACTAAGAACCACTGGTTAAATGTACCTCCTTTTCTGGGGATTGTGATTCCGACTATCCTCCCTTTAGTGGAGAAGATTGAGGCAAAACAGGCATTGGGTAAGTCTCTTGTCTCTTTGTTTTCTGAAAATATTAAACACCTTTCATAAACAGTTGACATTTTGCTTCCTCTTGGGGATTTCCTTTTAACAGTTTCAAAAATCCTATTGATGACTGGAATTCCTTCTAAGCCTCAGTGAATTCAGGTTTAAGACCTTGTTACACTCATCCAACAGATGTAAGCTCCTCCTTTCTCCCTGTTTGTCTTTGCTTTAGTGCTTTTACTTCCAGCTCTTACATATATCCTTTTGAAATCTGAGCTCATCTGAGAACTCTCTTGTAACTTGATTGATTTTTCTAAATGTCTTTTCATTTTCTTCCATTCTTGGGCCATTCTTGGGGCCACAGTCTCTTCTAGCATGTTTGTTCCTGGGCTCCTACCTACTTTTTATCTGAACTTAAAACAAGGTGGCAGTGGCATGGGGGTGGAGGGGAAAGAAAAGAACAAAACCTGCTTGGAAGTTATAGGATACGTATCTGACTCTACGAACATGTAAAAAAAACTTTTTATGAGTTAAAAAAAGCCCCACGTAATCAGTTTTTCCTCAAGTTTTTTAAAAAGCATGAATTTTGGACTCAAACAGATCTAAATTCTAATCCTATTTCACCGTTTGCTGTCTGAGAATCCATGAATCAGACATCTTTTGAATCTGAATTCTCATTTATCTACTGGATGGAGGGTTAAAACTTACTTCTGCACTTGCTGGTGATCACCTGAAATCACACATGTCTTCTGTGCATAAAGCCTGGCGCAGAATAGACACTCAGTGAATTCCTAATCCTTTTCCCAGTTCGGATTATTTATTTCTTATTAGTCAGATTTTAGTCCAGAGAGTCTGCTTTTCCTTTATTTACAACTATTCTGAGTTGAACTTGCCAACAAGACAAAGTGGAAAAAAAAAATGGAAATCTTTAAAGTGCTAATAAATACAAATGTAAAAAAGAAACATTATATCTTTAAATTGATGCTTGGAAGTATTCTTGTAAACATTACTACTACATTTAAAAGGATATATACCAAACCATACCATCTATAGCACTCCATGAATATATTTTTAAAATTCATGACTTATTTTATAAACAGCACAATTATATTTTGGCATTGTTTGTGTGCATGTTCAAAGTGGAAGTCTGTGCTGTTGAATGTTTAGAATGTATCAGGTTTATAACCTTAGTTTGTGATTTATTTACTTTGATAAGCTAGGGAGTTTAAAAATGGACGTAGCTCAGATCTCTCTCAACTTCTGAGAGATTTTCTTACTATGAAGATTGAAGCAATGACTAAAAATGCTCTCTCATCTATGAAGCACTTCACAACTGTAGGGTCTTCTGATTTTTTTTTTTTTTTTTTGCAGTACGCGGGCCTCTCACTGCTGTGGCCTCTCCCGTTGCGGAGCACAGGCTCCGGACGCTCAGGCTCAGCGGCCATGGCTCATGGGCCCAGCCACTCCGTGGCATGTGGGATCTTCCCGGACCGGGGCACGAACCCGTGTCCCCTGCAGGGGGACTCTCAACCACTGCACCACCAAGGAAGCCCAGGTCTTCTGATTATTGACCATGTGCTTCCAGTGTGTGATCGGTTCCAATTTTACCCAAATATCTCAAGCACTTTGCTCAGGGGTATGCCATGGTGGGTCTCTGGGTGGTCAGAAGGATGCTCTGAGGACTGACATGAGAGTTGGGATATTTCCACAAAAGAGCACTTAGCCTAATTCATCATTTCCCTCCAAATACCAACCCTGTTTTTTAGTCCCTGATATTTCAAAGTAAAATGACAGAAGATAATTTTATTGGAAACCGATCCATTCTAGGACTTTCAAATCTGAATGTTTTGTGAAATAGAACAGTCAATTTAGAAAAGATGAAGGAGAGGCAAACAGTTGTAGCAACAATCTGCAGGCAGAGGAGGAAGAAGAACCCAGAGCAGAGAACAGTGGGGAAGGGCTCAGGCAGAGAGTCTGGCCCTGAGTCTTGGCTCCACGCCTTTCTGAGCGGCCTTGGTAAGTGAATCGACCTCTCATCTGTAAAATGAAGGCAACAACAGTGTTTTGCTTATTGGCTTGGTTTGAAGATTAAAGGGAAGCACACATGCAAAATACCTCACAGTGCCTCACACATTAAATCTTCAGGAAATTGTTTAACTCTCTAAAAGGAAGCACAGTGGCCACTCCAATGGCCACACCTCTGATTATACAGCAGAGAAGTAGAAGCTGTAAACATGTACCTGTTTAAACACGTCAGCAGGTACCTGTAGATACTCTACTCAGCTGATTGTTGATTGGGTGGTGAGCATTTGAGTGGCCTATATTAACTTGAATATCATAATGACTTTGAACGCAACTGACAGTCTTCCCTGTGTACCATGACTTTTCCTAATATTCCAAGACCTGATTTTGTTGACACCTTCTTTGTTTTTTTTCCCATGAATTTATTCATTTATTTATTTATTTTTGGCTGTGTGGGTCTCCATTGCTGTGCGTGGGCTTTCTCTAGTTGCAGCGAGAGGGGGCCACTCCTCGTTGTGGTGCACGGGCTTCTCATTGCGGTGGCTTATTTTTGTTACAGAGCATGGGCTCCAGGTGCGCGGGCCTCAGTATTTGTGGCACGCGGACTCAGTGGTTGTGGCTCATGGGCTTTTGAGTGCAGGCTCAGTAGTTGTGGCGCACGGGCTTAGTTGCTCCGTGGCATGTGGGATCTTCCCGGACCAGGGCTTGAACATGTGTCCCCTGCATTGGCAGGCGGATTCTTAACCACTGTACCACCAGGGAAGTCCTGTTGACACCTTCTTATTCTAGAATCTAGATGTGGATTTTGGCTAAGGTGATATTTCAATTGAATATTAAAAAACAACCAGAACCATTATTCTGTAACAAAACTGTTATTAATTTAGAAGGATCTTGTGGACTAAGTATGCATTGAAATGAGCCTTGAAAAACTGGAAGGGTTTGGATAGGTAGGTTCTAGAGACAGAGGAGGGTATAGCATGTAAATCTGGTGAGTGAAAATCTAGAGATGGGTAAACAAGAGAATGGTGGGTTAGCATCAGGCTTATATGAGAGAGGAGTAGGGAATGCTGTGGGATATTTAAAGTGGGGACAGGTGATGAAATATATAATAGGAACAGAATGAATTCTTCAGGAGAGACATGATGATGATAATGAAATTTAGAAATTTAGACTGATGTGTGAGAACAAAAAGAGAAATATATTTGAGAAGATTAATGACATGAAGCAAATGGTCTTTAGACCTCTTTAAACTTTATACATCTTGTGAGATGCATATGAGGAGAAAGTCAAAGATTAATCTAAATCTGAAGGAAAAATATTCCATATTTCTCTGTTTTTATTGTTTTTTTTTTTACTTGGAAATTGATTTTCTCTAAATAACACATGCTTAAAAATATCTCAGGCAAGTAGAGTTTTCATGGAATCATATACATTCCTAACTGTGGCAGACTAGGTGAAGAATGTACACAGCCATGTATTCTTGAGATTTTTAGTAGTGCTCTTTTCAGTGTGAAGTTGAGGCATATTTGTTTAAATAAATTAATGTTCCTATTTACAGTGACTCACTTGATGGGAACAACAAATTCATTTTCAGGTCTGGGCTGACCTTCATAACTTTTCCACTAAAAGGTAGATGGTGCTGCATCATCGTGCTTTTTGTGCTAACAAGTCCCGAGAAGCAGGGAAGATTTCCTCTTCTTGTTTTTCACTATGACACCCTCTGATCTACACCTGGCACCCTGTAATGAGCATGTGCTGTAGATTACAACCTATGAAAGGTCCTGTGCTGTCAGCCCAGCCCATGCTTTGCTATGTTGACCTGCTGCCAAATTATAGCTGTTACCCCTGCCAAATGAGTCAGTTGAGATGGAAACATCAATTTGAGATGATGTGTACTTTCTGTTATAAGAATACAATTTAGGGAGGTGACACGATTGTCACACATGTACATTTACGTTTTAAATTTAATAGCCACTGTAGTAGAGACACAGGAAGATAAGGATAAGAGAGACATTTTAAATCAAAATATAAGAATTGCTGCTTGGCTTAAAACAAAAACAAACCAAAGCTAATAGTGAAATCAAATGAAATGACTTTAAAAAAAGAGTCACTGCAAACAAATCAGGAAAAAAAATCGAGAAAAGATAACTAGAAAGGTAATTTAAAAGGATATGCATTCATTTATTCTTTTGTTCAATAATCATTTATAGAGTGAGCGCTATGCTATACGCTGATGATCAAAAATAAAAGATAAGCCTTGACATTGACAATTTCTTAGATTTGTAGAGGAGAAAGCTTAGCCTGTAGTAATAATAAAATATTATAAAGCTATCTGGAATTTTCTTGTGAATATAAAGAAAATTACTGTTATCCAATGTCAAATTGTTTAGAATTTTTTTTTAATTGCTTGATCTTTTTTTTTTTCTTCTATACGCGGGCCTCTCACTGTTGTGGCCTCTCCCGTTGCGGAGTACAGGCTCCGGACGCACAGGCTCAGTGGCCATGGCTCACGGGCCCAGCCGCTCCGCAGCATGTGGGATCTTCCCGGACTGGGGCACGAACCCGTGTCCCCTTCATCGGCAGGCAGACTCTCAACCACTGCACCACCAGGGAAGCCCTAATTGCTTAATCTTATATTGAAAGGTTTAGGGCATCATAATTTTAATTAATAAATTAATGACATCAAAGGCAAAAATAATGTAAATGATGTGTGCCATTTAAAATTTTAAAATAATGTTTAATTAGTAAAATATAAATTAACTTCTATGATTATTTGGTGTCACAGATATTCCTAATAGAGTAGAAAATCTGAGATTATTCTGATCTTGGAAATTAAGGATGAGGATGATGTTTTGTTTGTTGTTGAACCCTAGTACTTACCTTTGAGTCTGGCATATAGTATTTATGTCCCTAATCAATTATGTGTCAAACGCTATGGTTTTCCCACCTTCCTCCTGGCTAAAGGTACCCCGATTTTGTTCAGACATCAGGCCAGAGTACACTCAGAGAATGTACGCCCAGTCATGTGAGGTAGATCACAGTTGGTCTAAACTATTACAATAATTCTACTCCCTTTTGGAATGGCTGGTCTAATGGTGATCGTGGTGTCCCTTTCTGGATGATGAGATACAAGAGAAAGTATGCTGAAGGCTTATGGGGAAAAGCCTCTACCCTGATTAGATGGGACATGGAAGAAACCCCTCTCCTTTCCTTCTCGAACCTGTATGTGAGCTCGTGTTGTAGAAGCTGTGAAAGCCATGTTGCCACCAGAAGAAGAGCCCAAGAGCCTTTCAGAGAAAGTGACCCAAAATGCACACTCTATTGAACTTCTTATTAGGGAAAATAACCCCTATTATTTTGGTCACTTTTTTTTAAACTTGTGAATGAAAGTGTTTTAATTTAATCTAAATTTTATACACTTCTGGAGTTAAGTATGATTTTAATAAATTATTATGGAAATCTTTTCCTTATTTGATGGTTGAATCATGGCCTCAAGATTCTGGTTCCTGGGGTAAATAAGCTAATCAAGTAGTCTTATTCGTGAACCGGGAAGAATGGTATTCTGCACCGAAGTTTTGTGAACATAATATGAAAATATTGTTCAAGTGAAAAGGACAGAAATCTTACAGATAATGGTGCTCAAACGCCCTATTTGTTCCTTCTTTTTCCTGAAGTAAAGTAGATGATTCAACGTTCATCACTACCGTGTTACGCGTTACTGACTTTGTTTGCATGTGGCCCTGGAATGGGTGCTGGTGGTGTAAAGGGATAGAGAGAACTTGGGGCTCTCTGGATGTCATAGTTCTATAGTGCTTGATGTGTATTCACTTATTGAATCCTCATAATAACGCTACTAATAATAACGGTACTAACATATCACAGAAGAGGAAACTGAGGCACGGAGAGGTTAAGTAACTTACCCAAGGTCAAACAGTGGAAAAGATAAAGTCAGAATTGAACCCGGGCAGCCAGGCTCCATAGTTTGTGCTTTCATCTAATATGCTATTCTGCCTTTCACAAGACCTTGACTCTCAGAGGCTATTTCACCCTCCCTCCTCCATCCCCCTGCCCCCACCTTGTGTTATCTGTCATCCATGAATATCACCCTCACTGAAATTACTCTTGCCAAAGCCACCAGCAACTTCACGTTCACCAAACCCAGGAGGTTTTTCTTATGAGTTAACTTGCCCCTTTTTGTAACATTCTTTAAACTCTCTTTGTCCCACTTTCCCCCACAAAACATCTTCCTGGATCTTTTCCCATTTCCACCAACGTTGTACAGTTTTCCCTTTAACTTTAATGCAGAAGTTACCTTCACGGATACACGTACTAGATGGAAAGTTGGTGAGTAAGGGTGGTGTTTTCTGCCTCTTCGTGACCAGAACCCTCACCTGGTGCATCCTCTACTGTGTCTGCCAGGTCCCTGAGCACTGCTGAGGAAGGCAGCCTCTGCACTGTCAGCCCCAAGCCCACACTTGGGGCTTCCTGGCAATCTTGCTCATGTCCTTCTAATTCTCTGTCTCATTCTCCCAAGGAGCACATCCCTCCTCCTCAGATTATCTCCACGTATCCCCACACCAGCTGTGCACTCACTGCCTTCAGGTGATCACTTCATTTGTGATGGGAAAGTGGAAGCTTTGACATTTCTGCTGCCCCTGCTTCTTTCTGGGTCCACCCTCTGCTTTTCAGGCCCAGCTCTCTTACTGAATAAGGCCAACTCTGGACCTGTGCTAGGTGTATTGCTTTCACTTTTTCCTCTACTTCATCCCAAATGTACATATATTCAAACATCATGTCTCGTGACTTTTACCTAATGTCTTTCAAATATTGTTACTTTTCTCCATCTTTACAGTCAACGCTGGGATTAAGGCATCACTATCTCTTACCTGAATACTAGCAAGAACCCCTGAATTTGTCTTAATTCCATGAGTTTTCCTCCCTCTGATCCATTTTCCATGCTGCACACAGTGCTACTTTTTCCAAAAGTCATGTTTATCTAAGTGTCATTCTCTGCGTAAAACTCTTTAGTAACTTCCCATGGCCTTTAGAAAAGGTCCAACATTTTTAGTAAGGCATCTATCCCTTCAATACCTTTCCTGCCAACAGGTACCCTTTCACCCTCCATCCAAACACACACATAAACACACACACACACACACACACACACACTCTTTCTCTCTCATTCTGCTCAAACTACACACAACTGCTTAGGGGTCAGCATATATGTTATGCCATTTTTCTAGTCTACAAGCCCATGCAAATACTGATTTGCTTAGATGTTGCTTTCTCTGGCAAGAAATATAGGGATAGTTATTCTTTTCCTGGAGTCCCTTATTATAGCACTTTTCACATTGTTTTGCAAGTTTTAATTTCTCTTTTGCCTTTAATCTTCCTTTAAAATTGTTTCTTTTAAGCTTTCATTTAAATTGCTTCTATCCTTGCCATGTGGCACAGTAACCAACACATAATAGAAATGCCAAAAAATTTGTTCATTAAAGATGTTTTTCTTTTGATAGATGGTCAATACATGTTTGAGTACGATGACAAGAAGACAAACAATACAACATAGCTAAGCTATTGCTAGGTGCCTAAGAATTACCACAGGAGTACAGGGAAGGTGAGATAGTTAGGGATTGTGGGCAGTGCGGAACCCTATCTCCTATTCTGATTCTCCACCAGCACCTACCCTGGAAAATAGTAGATGATCAGCAAACTTTGTATGCACCGTTGCTGAGGGGAGTATCTTGAGCTGGAACTTGAAGGAAGGGGTGTATTTTTTAAAATTAGAGAATAGATACAGTTAAATCCAACCTGTGGAATGAAGTCCGCCAGTTTCATAGGAAGGCACTGCACATGCTGTCATTGGTTTTGGCTGAGACATGCATCCTATTATATATATTGACCTCTCTAATACTAGATCAAGGAATTTGGACACAATCTCATAAATCAGTAGTTGCCAGCAACTTTCCATGGCACACGTAGAATATGAAAACATTTAAAAGTCATCTTGGGGTAAAAGAGGAGAAGACCTGAAATGGCCAGAGGGGGTGGGGAGTGTGAAAGTGATGAGAGGTGGAGGTGACTCAGGCTGTGGCTCTCTGAGGCCCAGCTGTCCCAGGCCAGGCCAGATGCCCTCGCGGCTCCGGAAATGGATCACTAGCACACCTGTAATCCATTCGTGGTCCACGTCAGTTGAAAAGCTGTGCCCCAATGACAATGGGAAACTATCAAAGTCTACAAAGTGGTATTTGAGAGAGATTAATCTGACAGTAATATATATGTGGGGAGTGTGTTTAGGGCAGGAAAATAAAATAAGTGATTTCCAAAGTCCAGGTGTGAAGTAACGCATACCTGCAATGACATGGCAAAGTAACAATAAAAAAGGGGGGGGGGTCAAGAGACATAAAACTTGTTGTGAGACAAGGGAAGAAAAATGATTTCCCAGTATTGAACCTGAATGACTGGGAAGACACGATGGCCCTACTCACAGGGCAAGGAAGAGAAAATCCAGAGAAAGAACTGGTTTCTGAAGAAAGATGACAAGCTAGGCAGTACATAATAAGTTCAAGGTGATGGAAGGGCAGCCAGGTGGAAATGGAAATGAGAGGTGTGAGAATGAAGTTCAGTGGGGGGTTTAGGATTAGAGATAGCAGTTTAAGAGTTATCTATGAGAAGTGGGAGTTAAAAATCATCAGAGTAAATGAAGTTCTGAACAAGAGTATGTAAGAGAGAAAAAGGTAGAACTAAGCCTTAGGGCAGTGGTTTTCAATGTATAGTCCCCTGAACCGTATCAGCATCACCTGGGAACCTGTTAGAAATGTGAATGATCAGGCCCACTCCAGACCTGCTGAATCAAAAGCTTTGGGATTAGGGCCCAGCAATCTGTGTTTTCACAAGCCTTCCAGGGTATTTGGATGGTTGTCTTAAAGTTACATTCATCTTCTGGAGGCAGGTCAGGTAATAGCATCAACAAGGGGACCAGCGATCAGCCAGAGGGTGGAAGGTAAATTCTAAGTAGGATAATGAAAGCAAAGACAAGTGAGTTTCAAGAGGCCTATGAAGAATGTCCAACAGACCAAAAAGTCAAAAGATGATTGGTTGATGGAATGATGGGAAGAAAAATAGTCATTAGCTTTTTATGGCTATTAAAGAGTAGGTGCCTATCCTGGGCATATATCTGGAGAAAACCATAATTCGAAATGATACTTGCACCCCAATTTTCATTGCAGCACTATTTATAATAGCCAAGACATGGAAGACATGGAACAATATTACTCAGCCATAAAAAAGAATGAAATAATGCCATTTACAGCAACATGGATGGACCTAGAGATTATCATACTAAGTCAGACAAATTGAAATACCATATGATATCACTTATATGTGGAATCTGAAAAAATGATACAAATGAACTTATTTACAAAACAGAAATAGGCTCACAGACTTAACAAAACAAACTTATGATTACCAAAGGGGAAAGGTTGGGAGGACGGCTAAATTAGGAGGTTGGGATTAACATATACACACTACTATATATAAAATAGATAAACAAGGACCTACTGTGTAGTGCAGGGAATGCTACTCAGTACTCTGTAATAACCTATGTGGGAAATGAATCTGAAAAAGAATGTATATATGTAACTGGGTCACTTTGCTCTGCACCTGAAATTAACACAGCATTGTAAATCAAATATACTCCAATATAAAATAAAATTTTTTTTAAAAAGAGTGAGCGGTGAGTGAAGAACGAGCTGTATCATAAACCATTGTTTGTACTAATAAGGATATTAAATAGAATAATAGCACAAAAGGAAAACATTTTAAAAATGCTTTTTCCCCTGTGACATAGGAAGGCTTGAGCCCATGTGTTAGCAAGAGGGAAGAGACAGGGGTTTCCCTGGTGGTGCAGTGGTTGAGAGTCCGCCTGCTGATGCAGGGGACACGTGTTCGTGGCCCTGTCCGGGAAGATCCCACGTGCCGCGGAGCGGCTGGGCCCGTGAGCCATGGCCGCTGGGCCTGCGCGTCCGGAGCCTGTGCTCCGCAACGGGAGAGGCCACAGCAGTAAGAGGCCCGCGTACCGCAAAAAAAAAAAGAGGGAAGAGACAGAGGAGAGATGCCGGGGAAGGATAGGGCATCAGTGTAAGCCTGTTCCTGCTTTATTCACTCTTTCTGTAATCTATATTTATAGAATCTATATTCATGTCTATATTTATATATTCTTACTTGTAGCATTACTATTGATGCCCATATTCATGATTTTGAGTGAGTGCCATGCCGAGACTGAATTTTCCAGGAAAAGCATCATATAGGATTCAGAATAGCCAAAGGGAACATCTTACCATGATTAGCTGAATTTAATGTCTGTAGTAACATTTTCTAAGAAAGCTACTTTCGTGGAAACTCCCTGTCTAGAAAATACAACAGTGCCCTTCAGGATTGATACTTACCTAAGTGGGGTTATATGAACTCTAGAAAATGTCTTTAGTTTTAGTTTTTCTTAAGGATAAGGTGGTTCAGGAGAGACTTAAACAAACTTATTGCAACAACAGTCTGTTCTAGAAAACTTTTACTTCATCCTCTTATAAATGCATAGAAGCATCCTGATATGTATTTACATGTATAGCTTTTTCTTACTATAAACATTCATATCATATTCCATTCAGAAGTTTTTCAAGTTTTTTTTTAATGAAACACTGAGGTAGATAAGTTAGTATCCTTTTCATGCCTCCACCTTTTGTTCTTGATAATCTGTTAATGCTAGTATGTTTATATAACCTTGGATTCTTTTAAAGTTGTTTTCAGTAATTTTAGTCCTCATATTATGATCCTTGGTGAGTTATCCAGCATCTTGTATGCCAACTCTCTCAGAAAAGTGAGTTTATAATATGAATCCACTTCAAAGCATTTCAGGAATAATAGGAAAAATAAAATTAAAAAAATATAATGACAACTGTAACTCAACTGGGTAATTTCCTAAATAATCAGTACATAAAAATATCACCTTTCATCTGGGTTTATAATTGGAGAAGTTGTGATTAAGTGAAGCTATGTGCCCTATTTAATTCTAATTAGAATTTAACTCTAGAATTTAACATCAGCTGTTCTCTCCCTATCGTTCATAGCATAGCTTATTTACAGAGCTACACTGTGAGTCAGATCATTTCCCAACTAACTATCTAAAGGCATGTTTGACAGAACATGCTTTTATATGACAGAAAATATTCTGTCCTCCAATAACAGCATTGTAAAACACACACACATACACACACACACACACACTGTATTTGAGTTAATCTGAGCTAACAACAGAGGAACAAAATCTGTGGTCCACAACTATTTATAAGAACGACAGTGAAGATGGGAGCAGATTGGAAAAACTTTGTGGCAGAATTCCTGTATTCCCAAGAGTCATTCGGTGCTCTGGTCAAGGAAGTATGAGTGATTCTTAGAATTCACTTTTTGGAATCTTTAGTTTTATTTAGATCAGTGGACAAGATTAGATACTTGTAATATTTCTTTATTGAATGTTGGAAAATGAAACCATTAGACATAGCTATTTTTTACTTGTTTAATAAGAGAGAAAGCAAGACTGTGTGTGTGTGTGTGTGTGTGTGTGTGCGCGCGCACGGGCACCGGTGCACACACGTGATTTGGGGAGGAGGGAGCAAAACAAGGGTTTATGGGTGTTATTGCGTGCTCTGATCATTTTAAGGAGAACCATGTACAACTTGTGATTACTATTTATGTTTGGTTAAATACATGACAAGACGACATGAAGGACATTGAACAGTTCATAGTCTGGTCTATCTAATTTGGATCTTTTTGTAATGTGAGTTTTTTTATACATTCTTGCAAAAACACAGCTTACTCTGAAATACACTGATGAGGATGTTACTCTTCTGTCTAGACTCGGAATTTTTCTTCTTTAAGTGCATCTTGGTGATCCTTGCTTGCAAACTTTTTCTTTTATAGATGATGTCATTGCAGGCTAAAATATTTGTAATTGTGTTTATGTGCTCTTTTTTCTCATTCTCACTATTCCTAGCCTGATCATGTTTACTCATTCCAATCTCTTTATAGATTGGAACCTGAATCCTCATTAATGATATATGGTTTGCAGTTCATATTTTTATATTTCCATATACTTTACAGATGACAGTTTTACATGATTTGGAGCTGGTTGTTTAGTACAACTGGGTCTCACTTACCTACCTCTGAAATGGGCATTATTCATTCTAACTCGTGTATCTCTTAAGAATTTGAGAGGGCTGTCACTTCTTCTAAAGGGTTTGAGCTCCTTGAAAAAAAATAGGCCTTGGGCATTGTTTTTATTAACAAAAATATAGATATCAAAGTGAATTGGTTGTTCTTAGTTGTTCTCAGTTCGATCTTTTCATATTATTTTTCTTGGATAAGTAGAGTAAATCACTGAAAACATTAGAATTTATGGATGAACAAACATGTTGGATTAACACTATATAATTTCATTATTTAGTTCTGGTCAGTAATTCATGTGCTAATAGCTCAAGCATTATCTTATCTTTCAACAAGTTTTCCCTATTATTTTGGGGAAACTTTGGGTCTCTCTAATAGTTGTAGTTATACTCTATGAGATTAGTTTTATGTTCCAGTGAATAATATTCTATTTTCAAAATAAGCTTAGACATTATTGCTTTATATTATAATTCATCATTATAGCATTACTTATGAAACCAGATGTGGTTCAGTCCCTTCCAAGTGCATATTCCTTGCTGCAGGCTGAACTCTGCCTACAGATATGCCCGCTCACCTCATATTCATACTAATTGAAATTTGGAAAATCATCAGGTCAAGCATTCTTTTCTATCATCTCCAGATTTACGTCAGATAAAAATGACTTGGTTGTCATTCTTCCCTCCAATTAAAAAATGAAAAAAAAATTGTTTTGCAAAATCCAATTTGGCTACGAATAGAGGGCAGCAGAATTTCATTTTGGACTTCTTGATTCTTATTCTACTTGGCCTTTAATTATTAGACATAATTAATTTTTCCTTCAGATTAAAAAATACAGATATGCTTCATGTGCTGCTTTTTCTTACATATTTTAACCTCATCGCTCTGGTTCTGTCTGCAGAGAATATATCATTCGCCATTTGTACCCCTGTTTACTATTGTTGTGCCCTTTCTGCTCAGTGTTTATTAAAGAATTGTTTATCTTGTCTTCTCAGTGCTCCCAGAAGCAGATTTGTTAGTCTTAAGTCTTCTAATCCTTATTTTGCATTTCTTTGTTATAATTTTTTTTTTAGTTGTATGATTACCATTTCTTGTAATACATAAGATGATGTGCTTTGTATCTTTTCAATTTACTTCTTTCTAAACAGATATGTTTTACTATAACTTGATTCAAGTAAACATGGCCCTGCATTTACTCCTGTGGATGTAGCTGACATATGCTCACGGTATTATCACAAAAAAGTGTCAATCTACTTTCTCTGGCTGTTGACGGATTTTGTGGGTACAACCTTACAATTGTCCAGGGTATTCTTTGGGAGTATGCCCTGAGAGTTAATTGTCTTAATTGTTTTAATATAAATAGCATTTTCTCCTGCTGGAAGAGACTTCATGGTGAAAATTCAATTAAGTCTGAGTGAATAAAATGAGAAAGACCTGATACTGGATCACATATGTAATGGCAGCTAATAACAAGACAATTCGGTTCTTCTTGTTTATCATGAAATAGATCATACATACAAAAGAGCATATACAATGTGCATTTAAAAAAGCAATATAAAATGCTTCAAATATTTTCCTATAATCCTTGTATGGGGCCTTATTCATATTTGTTTCCTTTCTGTTTTAGTATGGGATATCTGATTCATTTCTTCAAGTCAATCTTTAGCCTCACTGGTTTCCAAAAGTCTCTTAGTATCTTTATAGATTTCTCTCCTCCTACTTTCCTACTCTTAGAGATTCTAATTGTCTGTCTGGCTAAGGCCTGGGCACCAGAATTATAAAAAATTCCCCAGGTGTTTTCAACATGGAGAGATTTTGGAGAATCACACTGGAGTCTGGTGTGTCGTCCTGTTCTCTGCTTCCATCTCTTAGTTGTGCTAATTCCTTCCCCAGCTTCTTGTTCTGTTTTGCGGCTCCCTCATCCCTGAATGTCCCCTCGATGCCGCTCTTCCTCCTTGTAGCCTTCCCTGACATTTTAAGGAGAGTTGAGCATTTCTTACTGTGTATATTTTCTTCAAATCTCCTATAAATCCCTTCTCACACCACTTTGTATTTATTTGTTTATGTGATATCATTGTCCGTGCAGGGGCCCCATCCTTCCGTTTTGCATCCTCAGAAGGGAGCACAGAGCCTGTCACGTAGCCGACATCCATCACGTGACTGCCGAGCGATTTCCAGCCAATCACATTTCTTCCCCAAACATCATGTTTTTCTTTCTTTTATTATAAATGACAGTAAAAGGTCCATGTTTCTAGTTAATTAGTGCTACTAAGATTATGTCCTTTGAATGGATTTTAAATTTGTATCCTTTATAAAACAATAATAACGTTTTCATGTCAGCACTTAGTAAAGAATCTTTTCAATAGTCCCTGATCGGTATAATTTACAAAAAATGGCAAAAAGTTGTGCCTACATTAGTTTTAGGTTACGTTTCTAAACTGTATTTTCTGTTTCACGCATCTCTACCATCCTTGCTTTCCGGAGGCGGTCATGGGTGGGGAAAATGCGTAAGGTCTGGTAGTTACGCACATAGTGCCTGGAATCCCCATCTGTCACTTAGCTAACTCTATGACCTTGGTCAAGTTTCTTAACTTCTCTGACCTTCAGGATATTCCTCTCAAATTGAAAATAACAATATCTACTATAAAGGGTTGATGTGAGGAGTAAATGAAATAATACATATATAGCACTTAGATGCTAGTAGAGGTGCAAGCACTTTTGCAACAGAATGACCTCTGCGTTATTTAAATAAATATTTTATTTTGAATAATGTATATGGTAAATATTAACTACGTGTACCTATGTGTTGGTAATTTTGATGTTTTATGGGTATTAATAGTGTCGTGTGTAACTGCTCCTCAGTTTCACCTCCGCCGCTCTCTTTTCGGTTCAGTCCTCTCTTTTCAGTTCAGCCATCGCAATAATGGGACTATTTTGCGATGATAAACTTAAAGATTTATAATACTTAGAAGTAGTAGTAATACTTTTTGGTAATAATACTTGGAAGCATTGGTATACAGCACTGTATATCTTTGTTTGAAGAAAATAAAAAGTATACAAAAAGACATAAGTCAGAGAATTTACACAATACATAGAATCTTTATCCTTAATGCTGCACAGGGGGAAAAAGAGACTTCCTCCAGTGCCTGGTTTAGTCTCCCTCTACATTCATGTCAAAAGCAGATTCATGTCAAAAGCAGCTTATGTTCTTTGGCAAACTCGAGCCAACTAATTTTTGCTTGTATTTTCTTTTTGCCACACACTTGGTATGCTGTTAACTTCATCTCTCAAATTGATCCTGATTTCACTGATATTAGAAAAAAGTAGTAAGAAATCAGTTTTATGTTTAGTTAGCCTTACAGGACTGTCTAGCAAGATTTATGAAGCGCCCCTCATCTAGTTCATTAATAACATGATATATAAATGGAAACATTTAAAAATCATTTCTTTTACTTTGTAATCAATGTGGATCTTATTTATTTATTTATTTTTCCGTCGAACACAGGCCAATGCTTGTATTAACAGGATTTTAAAACCTAGTTAAATGTGAGAGCGACTTAATCATTATTTTGCACTGAAAGATGATGGGCTTCCTGTTCCTGCAGCATGAGTTCAAGTCCTACCAAGGAGTACACAAAGGAAACTTCGGGTGCACTGCCCAGTTTTAAAATACGAATCGCTAAAGAAAGAGAGATGCCGAAGTTTAAAATAACAGCATGCAGATTTCTTTATAGAATTTAAAGAATAGAAAACACTTGCAAAAATATCAGCAGGCAGGGGCAGGAAGAACAAACGGGAACCAAATTGGTTCCTGTGACAAACCCTAACATTTACTTTAAACCATCAGCGTGCTACTCAGTAAAAGGCAGGCTACCACGCTTTTAATAGATCCCAGGCCTTGTTAAACTCACTGGTCTGCAAGAATTACCCAGGTCAAGAGCAGGTCAAAAAGTGAAAACCCGTGTGAAAGTAAACTCTGAAATATCTGCTTTTGAAGAGCCCCAGCCGACTGTCTCCTGTGTCATAAATACACTTCCTTTTTGTGTATGATATTATTCAATAGATTGTACTTAAAATACAGGTAACAGTGACACCACTACACTATTTTATATCCCATTTCCTAAGCGCAGTTCTAACCTCTCCTGTAGTTTGTGAATCTGTCTTAACTTATTTGCATTCTAAAACCTTAAAAAAAAAAACCCAATCCCTAAACTTAATAAAGAAAGAAAAAAACTGCAGCTCCGCTTGGAGTAGTCGCCTCTATTTTGTTCTGAAATACCTGCACTCTATTTAAAACTAGAGCTGTGATTTCCTCATAGGCAGAATAAAGAAGCAGGAGGGTGACTCACTGTGGAATTTATTTGCCTGGTAAACTGGGTATTAATCTGGCGTACAATACACTTGCTCCAGATTTTGCTCAAGTGTAAGGTCATACTGTGAAGCTGTTTTTCATTTTGTTTTATATGTGTTAATATAATGCCTTATGAATTACCCTAGAGTTTTGTTCTGACAGCTAAAAAGCATAATCGTTTTTCCTTTCAAGGGGATTGAAAGCAAAGCAATTGACTCTATATTTGAAATGATTTATCTAAGATCCTTTCTCTCACATCTTGCCTAAACGTTTATAGAGAATATTCTTTGAGCTCTTACTGGTAGCATTGTATTTATCAAGCTCTTTGCTTCTTCGCCTGCTTCTCAAAATTGAGTCTGTCTTAGAGTGTGATCTTTTTTAGAGTTTATTGCCCAAACTGCTTGCAGAGTTAATGGGCACCATACTATGATTTTGATAGGAAAGAAATAGTCTCTGTAGACTTAAATCAGAGTTCTCCTGGTAGAAAAAAATGAGATCTTTTCTCCATCTTCTAAAGAAATGAGTGGCAAGGTTTTTCATGCATTTGACTATACAGAGGAAGTGTCGGCATACAATGGCTGTTCATTAACAGTATTGCTTGTAAAAGACAGTGTCAGTCTCAATAGGAAGATAGAACGAAGATCGTGTATCATCCATGAGAAGAGTTTCCCTGAACACATGTAAGAGTAATTTATGCACAAGAATATATAAGACGGATGCCAAATGATGCTGCTGGTGGTGGTGGTAGTGGGAGGTGGTGAGAATTATATAAGAACCGTTCACTGTTATTGAGTCCTTACTGTGGTACCTGGAATGCTCTGAGTACTTTATAGTATTAATTCATTTAATCCTCACAACAACTATATGAGGTAGGAACTATTATCGTCCTCATGAGGCACAGAGAGATTAAGTAATTTGCTCAAAAGCACAGAGCTAGTAAGTATAAGACGTGGGTTCACACCTAGTAATCTTGCTCCAAAGCCTGTGCTTTTAAATACAGTGCTAAGTGCTATAAGATGTAAGAGAATTTTAGAAGATTTCAGAGGGAGAAGACATCACTTCCAATAAGGGTTACTAAGGAAGGCTTTGTGCAGAGGGTGGGGCTTCAGTTGATTTTGGAGGCTGAATAGCTAGATTCCAGTGGGGTCTGTGGCTGCCTCTGGCACCACTGTTCACCAGGCACCCAGCACAGGGCTTGGTGTACACCAGGCATACAGTGATTAAATATGATCTGGATGGCTAGGCATGGGGTCATCTGCATCCTCGTTGAGCTGGCAATACATCTTAATATTGCACTTGACTCTGTGTTTAACTGGACATAGACTTTTAAAAAACATCCATAAAGTATAAATGCACGTATGCATGTTCTGCTTAAACTTCCCTGTAGTGAAATAGTCTTAAAAACCGACACGACTCTACTTACTCTGTTCACTTTTCTGTCTGATCAGTATATTTCTAAGAACTAGAAAGAACTGGTTTATATTTGTTTGTGCCCTAGCTCTTTAATATTCACTTGTCTCCTTCCTATTTTATACATCTCTAGGCCAGAGTCGTCATAATACATTTGATTTCTAATTTCGGCTCTTGTTTAAAATCACACTAATCCAGTTAATTGCTAACAACAGAGATAAACAGATGACAGGAAAGAGGAGGAAGTAATAGAGGAGATTCAGAAATACAGCTTCTATATTTGAATAACACTACATGTAGTGTTTTAGTAATCAACAGGTTTTTTAAAAAATTCTATTTTTGGCTGCATTCTGTCTTTGTTGCTGCGCACGGGCTTTCTCTAGTTGCGGCAAGCAGGGGCTACTCTTCGTTGTGGTGTGCGGGCTTCTCATTGTGGTGGCTTCTCTTGTTGCGGAGCATGGGCTCTAGGCGTGCAGTAGTTCTGGCACGTGGGCTCAGTAGTTGTGGCGTATGGGCTTAGTTGCTCTGTGGCATGTGGGATCTTCCTGGACCAGGGCTTGAACATGTGTCCCCTGCATTGGCAGGCGGATTCTTAACCACTCTGCCACCCGGGAAGCCCTCAACAGGGTTTTTGTTGAAGATCTCCAAAATCTTTGCCTGCAAGATAGCCTTGTGATGCATATAAAAGAAATACATGAAAACAATATTTGATATGTGTTAAGAATAACGGTTTTGGAGTCAGACACTTGTGGTTTCAAATTCCAACTCTCTTGCCTTCCAGTCCAACGACAAGAGGAAAGATCGTTAAACTCTTTGATCTTCAAGTTACTCATACTTCATAGGATTTTCCTGAGAATTACATAAAATAATATATATTATTTTAATATATAAATGCTTACCATGGAGTCTTATGCATAGAAAGAATCAATAAATGGTGGCAGTGGCTATAATAGTAATTGTTACTATCTTCTTGAAATATGGAAGGAATAAAAAAGGGATTCCTATTACTAGGCTGGTTGGAGCTTTCAAGAAGTTTTCAAGGAGAAGGTGAACCTTAAAGATGAAGTGAAGAGGGAAGGAGGGGGAGGCATTTCAGCAAGAGGAAGAGCCTGGACAAAGGAATAGAGGAGAGGGTATATCCGTCCTCTGGGAAGCTGTAGAAGTTGGTCAGCTTGGTGAGCATTAGACTCTACCAGGTGGACAGCTGGCCGGTGTTAATGGCTGTTCTTCATGATGTCCAGATATGCAGGGGCAGACTTGCATTCTTTCTGAGCATAAATGAGTAGTCAATCAATGGTTCTTAGAGAAGAGATGGGAGACAAAGTGGTATTTTAGGAAGATTTGATCTAGCTGGGATGTTGTCAGACTGGAAGAGGAAAGGGCTCTAGGTAGGAAGGCCAACTTCGAGGCTTTTGTGTAATGATCTAAAGAGGGTTTGATGAGTATCTCACCAAATGAGAGTGGAAGCAGTAGGCATGTGAGGTGAGGAGACCAGGAATCTGAGAGACACTGCAAGGAAAGAAGAAATGACTTAGAATATAGGAGAGGTGTCGAAAATAAGAAAGTCAAAGAACCCAGCAGATTCTAGGTTGTTGTTTTTTTTTTAATCTTTAGGCATTCTAACATTTAAAGATTACTGTTCCAAAATATCTTAGTGATCCCTGTCAAATGACATTGTCCTACAGCTCTTGTAAAGTATTGTGATGATGTGAAAGGTTAACTGAACTGAGAATTTAGAGTTTAACATAAATAACTAGGTCTTCCATATCTTATCAAATCTCGAACCACCTTGTTTAAATTGAGTTTTATCATAACTATCTCTCCTTTAAGTAAATTACTTTCTGATGTGCTGGGGGGGAAATCCTTTCACATTAACCAGATGAAGTAACATCAGTTTGCTTTTGAAATTGTTCATTTTATTATTTCATCACTACTTTTCTTCTGAAAAGTGAAACCAAAAAGCAAAAAAAAAAAAAATAAGAAAAAAATTAAGACAATATAATTATATCTTTAATCCTATCAAAGTAGAACTAAGATGATTCAATGTAGAACGTTGGGATCTTTTTACAAATAAGGAGGAGGGGATTTGTGTTACATTACTCAAGTTGATGCACTTGAAGCTTGACCAGGAAAAATTCACTTTCTCAGAGGGTAAATACATTATTCATACTGGGGAGCTGGGTAGTCCAGCAACTCATTTTTAAAAGCTGTAGGTCTCTTATTAATGCCAATGATGGTAGGATATCCTGTTTTAGCACATTGCTAAATCCAGTCCAGTTATTTCTACAGCAAACACGGTTGCCGACATACTTCTGCCTTCAGTTGCTAAATGAGAAATAATGAAATGCAAGAGTCATAGAAATAAAGCAGTATAGATACGGCCAGCAGTTTAAAATGATTGATTCTTTTTTTGCCTAACCAAGTTTCTCTTTTTCATTATTTTACTCAGGGCCACAGCTTTTAACAGGTAAACTTCAGAATGAAGCTGCAGTGATCTAATTTCTGAAGTGGATAATAATTCACTTTATTTTAGTTTTACATCCATACCAAAAAGCAGAGTTAACACAAGTGGGATGTTTTATTAATATTATTTCCCCAATAAACATATTTTGTGGTCATTTACTTTAATTTACACAATATCTTAGATCCTGGATCTTGGGTAGATATTGAGTATCATTTTATAAACTGTACATCTTACAGTATAAATCAGTCATAATATTTAGAACTTTAGAACATAACTTCAAAAATAAGAGAATAAACATTTCAAGAGGGCACAAATTTGATGCAATGAGGTAACAGTTACCAAGAACTAATATGCTACCTGTTCTTATTAATTTGGTTTAGTTGAAACTTCTTTTTGAAAAATTACAGCAAGGGTGATACACAATTAAAAACTATTTAAAAAAATTTGTTCTTTCTCATTCTGTATTTTATCTCATTCGATTAGGAAAGAAACCTGTCTAGAGATGAAGAATGAGAGCTTGTTACTGAGTTTGTACCATTTCTTAGGTAGAACCCCAGAGACAATCTCTTTTAATCTTTGTGTTTAATTATTAATTATTCTGTTTGTTTGGCTTTGCTATCCAGCAGTATTGTTATGGAGACTACATGGCACTACTCCGTCTCATCAGGAAGCTTGCATTTTTATTTCTTACCTAAACACTACATTCAGCCAGTTGGAGAACAGCCTGAGGTGCGTGGCAATGACATGCAAAATAATTGCTTTTTCTTAATCTTCAGACATGGATTCATAATTTAGAAAACCCCAGTAGTTGTTCCTCTACAGCCTGGATAACGTCCTTTGTATTGAAAAATCACACTGGAGACTGTTTATTTACAAGGGTCTAAACATGCGTGTCTTTATGGCTTTCTCCTGTCACAATGAATCACCAGCTATAAGTTGTCCTTTGTTGGTTTTGGTAAAAATCAAATGAAACACAGCAGGAGATCTCAGAGTGCATTGTCCACGAGTGTAAAAATGCTGTGTTGATGACAGATCATACTGTTTTTATTAAAGCTAAGAACAGTGACTTGACTTTGCTTTTTGACCCTGGTACTCTACTGTCAAGGTGATTTTATTTCTACAAATTTTCCTTCTGCTGGCCTCATCAATGATTCACCATAAAACATTAGACAAATTCTCATCATATGTATATGATTATAGCAGGTTCTGTTGTGCCGCTCCCTGCAACTAAAAAGATGTTTTTCAGCTTTGTCTAAAGCGGACTCAATTTACTAGTGGTCCTCCCTTGCACGATGTCTTCTTGTTTTAATACCAAATTATAAAATGACACAGACTCAATGTAAAGCATCCTGATGTTCCTTTTCATACCATTTGCTAAAAACTTGAGCTAGCTGTCATATATTTTTAAAAAGAGAAAAATTACTATATCTAGCAAATAGTGACATATCTGGGCAGGATATGCAGGATTTTCTGTTCTCTTTAAGACCTAAATGTAGTGGATCTCTCAGTTCACAGATCTGTATTATATTTAGAAAATTATTTACAAATAACTTTAAAAGTAACTAGATAAAATAGTGCTGTACACAAGATTCTAAAACTATTAACACTACAGTGCAACCAGGGATCTGTTGAAGGAACAGGCAATCTGACTCATCTTCCTGTTTGTAATCTTAAATTGGTTTTCATGTCACTTCTACGGTGTAGCGCTACTCTATGCCTTAAAACAATTATGTACAGCATGAAGACCTTTAGTTCATATTCTTAGAGGACATATATTCTATGAGATTACACAATAATGATAAAAATTATAGTAACCATTAACTGAGCATCTGTTAACTGCTAGGCACTTTACATAATTATTTCATTTAGTATCAACCTAGCAATGTAGATATAATGATAATAAAGCTGAGTCTCAGAATGATTAAGTAGCTTATCTAAGATTTCAAATCTAATAAGTGACAGAATAGAGAGTTGAATGTAGATTTGCCTAACTTAAAGCTAGTGCTTTTCCTACTTCCCAATACTTTTCTTTGGCAGATAAGAACAAAAAAAAAGTTTGAGAAACTCGGCGGTCTAGCTCCAGCCTAACTCCATGCTTCTCACTGTTGCAATATGCTGTCACTCTGAGAAGCTTAGATCACATACTGTTCTTCCTAAAAATTTGTAAATGGCTATATATTTCTTAAAAATTATATAGAAAGATTTCATTATATCAATTGGAGAACTTTCCAAAGCCCTGACCCAGTATTTCAACCTTATCCCCTAACATGTCCTTTCAAACGTCTTGCACCCCAATAATTTGAACTTCACGGTCATTCCCAATATACCCATTTAAAAAAAATTTATTGGAGTATAGTTGATTTACAATGTTGTGTTACTTTCTGCTGTACAGCAAAGTGAATCAGTTGTACATATATATATATCTCCACTCTTTTTTAGATTCTTTTCCCATATAGTTCATTACAGAGTATTGAGAAAAGTTCCCTGTGCTATACAGTAGGTCCTTATTAGTTATCCATTTTGTATATAGTAGTGGGTATATGTCAATCCCAGTCTCCCAATTTATCCCTCCCTCCTCCCCCTGCTTTCCCCCCCTGCTTTCCCCCCCTGCTTTCCCCCCAGTTAACCATAAATATGTTTTCTACATCTATGACTCTATTTCTGTTTTGTAAATAAGTTCATTTGTACCATTTTTTTAGATTCCACATATAAGCATTATCATATGATATTTGTCTTTCTCTGTCTGACTTACTTCACTCAGTATGACAATCTCTAGGTCCATCCATGTTACTGCAAATGGCATTTCATTCTTTTATATGGTTGAGTAATAGTCCATTGTATGTATGTATCACATCTTCTTTATCCGTTCCTCTGTCAGTGGACATTTAGGTTGCTTTCATGTCCTGGCCACTGTAAACACTGCTGCAATGAACATTGGGGTGCATGTATCATTTCAAATTATGGTTTTTTCTGGATATATGCCCAGGACCCTTTGTTCTTATTGGAGAAAAATGCCTTCCTTCACTCCTGGTTTCCATGAGGAGAGATTTTTCCCTCAGCACAATTTTGGGCTCTTTCTGTCCCCTTCTTCTCTATCCCTGGGAGGATGGAGTAATTCTTCTGATGAATACATTTGGGTAGAATGATCGGGAAAGCTCAACATATCTCTGCCATTCTTTTTTTTTTTTTTTTTTTTTTTTTTGTGGTACGCGGGCCTCTCACTGCTGTGGCCTCTCACTGCTGTGGCCTCTCCCATTGCGGAGCACAGGCTTCGGACGCGCAGGCTCAGTGGCCATGGCTTACGGGCCTAGCCGCTCAGTGGCATGTGGGATCTTCCTGGACCGGGGCACGAACCCGTGTCCCCTGCATTGGCAGGCGGACTCCCAACCACTGCGCCACCAGGGAAGCCCCTCTGCCATTCTTTAATTGGGATCTGGCTGCTGAATGTGGGCCCTTTTGGTGCCAGGGCACAGGTCTGGGGCTGCTGCCATTGGCTGGGTCAGCCTGCCTAACTCCAGGATTCCATTAGTGGATACATTTGGCTCTGCAACTAAGCTGCACCCTTCAATATGACATCTATCAATAGTAAGGTCCATATTTTAGCTTAGTTTTAACTTTATTTCTCAACTTGCTCAACCTGGGTGGGGAAGGGGGTGCTATTTATTGAGGACTTTCTCTGAGATTCCAAGAAAGCCGTTCCCTCTATCTCCATGACCTTCTTTAATATCCGTATGACAAAGCCCCATTTAACATTCAAGACCTTCTTAAATGCTTTTTCTCTTGTCAAGTTCCCTGTATGACAGCCTCATGTGGATAGAATCTTTCCTTTCTTTAAATCTCCTTAGTAGTTTGCTGTGACTTTTTCAGACAATATTTATCTTGGCTCATATCTTTCACTTATTGATTCACTTTATAAGATTGAAGTTATACTCTGTGCACTGTCCTCATACATGGGGTTATAGCAGCTCACAGTTCAGATGTGGTCCCTATCTCCCTTGAATTATTAGCTTATCAGAGTAGGTATGGACTGAAAAGTAATGACAAATGGTGTGAATGGTAAATGGCAGTGCAGGCTGCTATACAGGGTGTATAGCATTTGTGCCTAACCTATCCTGGAACATGGTCGAGGTGGCTGTCGAGGTCTTCTTCTGGCTGTGATCCTTTCTGAAACTTGAGGACCTCTTCCAAGCTACTGAGAAGGTTTACAAAGTGACTTTTGGGCTAATATTTAAAAAATGAGTCGGAGTTAGCTGGGTGAATGGACTAGATGGCTAGGGAGCAGAATATTTAGTGAATTGAGTTATTTTTCATTAAAGTGAGTTCTCTTAACTTTACTTGGGAATACACTGTAAGCATTATTATTTTATAACATGTATAGTATGCCAGGTACTCTGTGAAGCATTATACACACAATTTTTTTTTGTCTTTCCAATAGCTTGATTATGGTGCTATTATCTCAGTTTTAAAGATAATGAAACCAGATTCAAATATACTAAGTAACTTGTCAAAGGTCATAAAGCTAATTAATGGCAGAGCCTGGGAACCAGGAGTCACCTCATTCCAAAGTCTTCTTTTTCTGTGACATTTATGGTGACTGCTACTACTACTGAAGAACACCTCTGGTCAATGTTTACTGTATGCATTTATGTTCTGAGGCTCTATGTACAGTGTCTTAGTTAATCTTCCAAACAGCCCTATGAAGTTGGTAGTATTATTTGTTATCCCTGTTACACACAGAAAGACACCGGGTGGGTCAGGAGCTAAGTTCACAGAGCTGGAAGGTGTGGGGCCAGGATCTGAACCTAAGCAGCCTCTCTCTAGAGCTCAACTTTCTTAATCACAGTTTTCAGGAAAAAATTTACAACTATAATAAAGATGTTTGCCTGGGTGCAAGAATCTTGAAGAAAGAAGTAGTGAAAATATATATACACTCTCAGAATAATTGGGGTTATAGGAGCCAAGAGAAATTAATTTGGAAAGACTTGATTTTTAAAATTAGTGTATATTCACGTGTGGGTATTGCTTAGAAAAAGTTTACGATGAGTTGGAAGAAAATGGGGAGTGGTTAGTAAATAGTTTGTATAGTTGATGTGGCAAAGACTGCAAACTGTGTGTTGAAATAAGGTAAGTTTTGAACAAGAAGATAAGAAGATACAGGATGGCAGGTAGTAAACAGGTAGTTCAAAGATACCTGAGCAGGATTATTTGATTTAGAGATTGTTCGATACATATTCAGTTCCTGCAAACAGGAGCTTCATGAGCAAAAAGATGGTTTAGAATTTTGCATTACTTGCAAAATCACAAATTTCTTTTTCAATAGCACACATTTCATCTATAGGCCACCCGATATATGGAATTTTGCTTTGAGGAAATTGATAAAATAGGAGATGGATTAGAGATACACGACTCAGAGATTTGTTTTTATGGAATTTTGAGATTGTCTAGGTCTCAGGGGATTCTGAAGATTACTTAATGAATTCGTTCCTTGTGACAGAGGTTTTGGAATTGCTCCCATGATGTATGTCAGGGGTATGAAGCCACCTCAAGTGACATACTAGAGAATTATCCCTTGGAAGGTGAAGTGGTATCAGTTTGTCTTGAGCCGTGATCTACTCCTTAGACCCCTCACATACTTGTTTTTATCTTATCTTGTCATTCTCAGATTTCCAGCACACTCAGACTGCCTCAGAGCTGCTCAGAGGACTCTCCTGAGACTTCAGGTGGTCCTTTTTGGCCTGACCAATGTTCCTTTTGTCTTTTCCATTAAAAATCACCTGTCCTGGACCCTAGCTCTTGAAGTCTTTGATCTCTGCTGAACATGCAGTCTAATAAATCTTGCTTATATATATATATATATTTTTTTTTTGCAGTACGTGGGCCTCTCACTGTTGTGGCCGCTCCCGCCACGGAGCACAGGCTCTGGACGCGCAGGCTCAGCGGCCATAGCTCACGGGCCCAGCCGCTCCGCGGCATGTGGGATCCTCCCGGACTGGGGCACGAACCCGCGTCCCCTGCATCGGCAGGCGGACTCTCAATCACTGCGCCACCAGGGAAGCCCATCTTGCTTATATTTTAACGCTGTTGTACTTATGGGAAGGTCTAGCACCTGTTCCTCTCTCACGAGTACCAGAAGTACAGTTCAATGCAAATTCTTCTTCTTAAAAATATGAGACCAAGGATGGAGAGGAGGGTAGATCAAGTAGACAATATTTTCTGGATCAGTACTGCAAATTTATGACTGTTCCATTTTGGGTAAACCATTGTACTTTTCTGGGATTCAGATTCATCAACTTTAAAATGGACATAAGACTATTTACTCTTACCAATTCATATTACTAGACTGGATAAGCCCATCTAACATACTGCGATTTTATAAATCCCACTTGATTTTGAATTTACGAAAATAATGAATCAAGTCTTTACTACCTTGTAGGCATTCAATAAATATGTTTGTATCTGAAAGTGCAAGTGAGTTATGTCTGATTCAATGTTGTAACATAAAGGGAATTTCAACTTAGGTCAAAGGGGGAAGATGATGGGAAATTTTTTTATTTTGTTTGTTTATAAATCAGATAGAATTTTACAAGCTTTAAATGATATGGGTTAGGTAACTCATAGTACAATAAAAAGATAAGAAAGAAAGGAGAAGGAAGGGAGAGAAGGAGGAGAAAGGAAAGGTGGTTTGGGTTTGGAGGGGACGATGCATTCAAATTTGAGTTTGGCATCCTTGTGAGACATTATATGCAAACGTTTAGGAGGTGATATGGGGAGAGAATCCAAGAGATAAAGCTTTAAGAATAAGCCCATTATTTGGAAGGATGTGCAGTGTGAAGACAGAGGCCCAAGTATGAAGGTCTGAGGGAGATCAATACTTCATAAATTACCAGAGGAGGATGCATCCCCCAAATAGGCAGGTACAGAGTAGGCAGGAGCACGTGGTGTCATGGAATCCAAGGGAAGAGGGCATTTCAAGAATGAGGAGTTTGTTCAGCAGTTTCATGTTACAGAGAAATCAAGTAAGATAAAGACTGAAAAAGCTCTGGGCTCTGGAGCAGAACTTGCGAGCTAAAAAAAAAAGAACAGAGAAAGAAAAAAAATGAAGAGAGAGAAAAAATGATTCTTCTACTAAATCATGCTAAATTATTGACCTGATTTTTATAGTTTTACTCAGTCTTAGAGATTTGTGATGTCTCTATTTTTATTATATGTCTAGATTGACAAGGATAGTAAGTGATATCAAATGCAAATTGCAAATTTAACTTCTTTGTCTTTCTCATCTTGAAAATTAAACCAAACTAATAATTCATTGGTTATTATACCTGTGAAATTATGTTGGTAAAATGACAAAATATGAAAATATATTAATGATTTTAAAATATGTATTTTCCCTTTCTTTTATCAAATCAGAATTATAGAGTAAGGTGGGTGAGATTACTTTCAAGTTCAAGTACACTTTTGACCATAAAAAGGCAGTTTTGCATAGTTAAGAGCACAGATTCCAGAGTCAGACTATCTAGGTTTGAATCCCAGCTTGATTATTTGTATGATTTTGGGCAATATACGTCCCCTCTTTGTGCTTCAGTTATCTTATGTGTAAAATGGGGATAATAATAGTACCCCACAGCTTCTGTATGAGGATTCATGAGTTAACATTAGATATTGTCTAACACTTATGCCTACTATGTAAGTATAAGAATTCTACAGAAATTATACTTAAAAAATCCATAAGCTTGAATTTAAAATATGAGTATTCATACCCATATTTATTTATTCTCTAACACACCAAAAATACTGTGACCTGCAAGTGTCCTATATTGTAATTCACATAAACCACTTTATAAAAGCAACTGTGATAATAGTGGAGTAATAGTATTTAATTTGTCTAATTTTACTTGTAACAGAAGGTGGTCAGTTAAGGAACTCTCGCCACTCTAAAGCTAAGACCTTGAAGTTTTTTGGAGGGGGCCAGGGAATAGGTAAGCACCTCATTTTTATTATGGAGGCACAAACATTTTAGATCAAATTGATGGAAATTCTTTCTGGAGTTTTTCTGTGCCAGTCCTATTTTACTGACAAGTCAATTAGAACCACAGGGGCTCTTCCTAGCCCCTTGCGTTGGTTACCTAGTATTGTGCAAGAAATCACCACAAATTTAGTGTGTTAAAACAACAGGAATTATGGATCTCACAGTCAGGAGTCTGGTATGCGTTATCTGGGTCCTTGATTCAGGCTCTCCCCAGGCTAAACCAAGGTGTGGCCAGGACCGCGTTCTTATCTAGGGCTCCAGATCTTCTTCCAAGCTCCCTGGTGGTTAGCAGAATTCAGTTCCTTGTAGTTGTTGGACTGAAGTCCCCATTATTTTGCTGGCTGTTGGCAGCTAGAGGCTGTTTCCCTTTCTTGCCGTGTGACTTTTCCATACATAGGGCGGACACAGCACGAGTGTTTTCTCAAGGCCAGCAGGAGACGCTCTCACTTGTAATCACTCAGGGAAGTCCTGGACTTGACACAATTGCAAAAAGGAAACCAACCCCCTTCCCACCGCCCAAACCCACACTGTTAATATCATCACCCATCTCATCAGAACAGTGTTCAAGCACTGGGAAGCAGTCAGACTCAGATCAGTGAATACAAGTTTTTTAAACTTCACATTTCCGCTTGAAAGTTTGAATTTTGTCATTGGGATCAAAAGCCGAGAATTATTTTCCTTGGAGTTATAGGGTTCCTTTGTTCACTTTCCCCCAAGATAGTGATAGCCTAATACCCAAATTGGAATAGCCATAGCCTGTCCATTGTTCTTTAAGGAAAAATGGCGCTCCCTGAATGATGTGGCTAGTTCAGTTCACGCATTGAATCATTTGCTTTTCCTTGAGACAATTCCTTATCATCATATTTTTAGCCTCAAGATATTTTCAGGGGGGGAAGTAAGGTCAACAACATTTTTATATCAATATTGAGATGTTATTTATTTTTTGCTGTATTGACAGTTGCAAAAGTGGTGGTGAGGTGAGTGAGATGACTGGCCTCTTAGCATGAGTCAAGGCAGGCGTTTCACGCTGGATTGGTAGCCCTAGTTCATTACCACCCACTAGCAGTCAAAGAGAAAAATGCCAGTTGCACTTAAGAATGTCCTTGATGGAACAGTTAAGAGCACAGATTCCAGAGTCAGACTATCTAGGTTTGAATCCCAGCTTGATTATTTGTATGATTTTGGGCAATATATGTCCCCTCTTTGTGCTTCAGTTATCTTATGTGTAAAATGGGGATAATAATAGTACCCCACAGCTTCTGTATGAGGATTCATGAGTTAACATTAGATATTGTCTAACACTTATGCCTACTATGTAAGTATAAATAAAATCATATTTTTATTAAATCTTGGCCCTTGAATGCATATATTTTCTTATTTTAAGGGAGAAAATGAAAGGCACACAGAAAGCTTTCTTGTTTTAAATATTTATAGCCAACCATCTTTTCCTTTGTACTCTTTTATTTTGGTTTAACGTTGAGAAAACTTTAATTCCTTAACATACCTGATAAATATTATATTATACTCATTTTATTACATACTTTAGAAAAATACTTAAATTTTCAATCACTTAGAGTTCCTTTGCATTTTTGTATTAAAGATGGTCTAACATTTCCCCTCAAATTACTATTATCTCAACATCGCTGTCCTAGAATGCTTTATTTTATTTTACATTTCAACCCATAATTTGAAGAGCCATAAATCTGGGATTAAATTCAGACATAATAAATAAAAACTTTATTTTAGCCTCTATACATTTGAAGGTGACCTGAAATTCTAAACAGGAAAAAACGTTTTAAAAAATCTTTTTTTAATCCTTTAATTAAACTCCTAAATTCAAGACAAAATTTCAAAATTATAGCATAGTTTTGATTCTTCCAATTTTATTTAACTACTTGAATCTCAAGTGATATTTTTATTACAATATTTATTGAAAATATTCAATATTTAGGATATAAAATAGATTTAAAATATTTGACAGTATAGCCTGGATTTGAAAACAATATATGAAGAGAGGATAACTGAATTTGGAATCAAATGCCTTCTTTAATACTTGAAAGTTCTGAAGTGGGGTGTTTTTTATGGTTTTTTGTTTTTTTTTTTTTTTGCTTGTTTTAGCTTCTCTGAACTTCAGGATTGTCCTTAACATATAAAGCCGGTCTAATTATTACCTACCCCACAGATAATGCTGTGAAGTTTGGATAAGAGAATGTACTGTTTGTGGTAGCTGCTCAGTAACTACTAGTGCCTTGCAAACTGGTTCATCTGTACCATTTTTCTAGATTCCACAGATGAACCAGTTTGCATGGCAGAAATAGAGACACAGATGTAGAGAACAAATGTATAGACACCAAGGGGGGAAGGTGGGGATGGAATGAATTGGGAGATTGGGATTGACATATATACACTAATATGTATAAAATAGATAACTAATGAGAAACTGCTGTATAGCACAGGGAACTCCACTTCACTGTACAGTAGAAAGTAACACAACATTGTAAAACAAGTATACCCCACTTAAAAAAAAAGAATGCAAAAAAAACAAAAAAAAGTACATTAATATGAAAAAAAAACCTCCTAGTGAAGGTAACTACCACTTGTAATAATGTCCCTCTAGGATAATCCGTTCTGAGTTATGACTCAAAAATGGGCGTCCAGAAGAGACCCTTTCTCAGTTTGGGAATATTTATGAGGAGTTACCAAAAAAAACTAAAGTTTTATTGGGAATGATATGGTACAACTTTGATACATATCCTCTGTATTCTTTAATAAAACTAGTATGATATGAGCAATTTGCAAACCGTGTTTTTGAGTAAAGGTATTTTCCTCTTCTATGTTAGTAATTTGCATGTTTTCTGTCAAAAATGATTAAAATTTTATCACATTTAAATTAAATTTTTATCAAGTTAAACTATCAAAAAAGATTCTGAAAAGAAAATGAAAGTATGCTGGGAGAAATGACAAAAACATACATTTGTAATTAGGTAGACAATTTAATCCTGTTCTGATACATTTTTAAAAGTAGTTTTCACACAATGAAAACACGTATTTCCACGGGAGAGGAATAAACTCTTAAAATTATTTTTAGTAAATACATGGAGCAAAACTACACATAAACCTGTAAATTAACAAATACACATTGCGTGGAGTCTTTTCAGTAGTCATATTTTGTATACAAAAGATGAATAAATCTCTTGTGGATTTATAACTATTTAACAGGCACTTTATACATCTAAAAGGTCATGTCTTTTATAATTCACTTTGCTGATGTAACGTAGAATAATAGTGTTTTTTGAAAAACTGGTATTTCTGTTGTAGCAGTTAGAAAATTAAATTTGGTGGTGTTTAATGCTAGCAGCCCAGCAACTTTAATAGATTTGCCGCATTGATAAAAGGTAGACAGATATCTAGAAGGCTGACTTCTGCATTTATTTTCTCAAAGCAAAGGTCACATAAGCTAACCATTTCAAATGCATGTTTTGCTCTGAAAGCATTAGACCTATGAGGACAGGCGGGGAGGAACTCTGCTCACTGAGTTTCCCCACGGTAAGTCACGAGTGTTAGGGCTAAGCCAGGCTGGCATGCAAAAGGGTTTGCTACTGATCTTTTATACTAATTTTGGATTAATTGTGATCTACAGCACTGCGTAAACATGCTATCCTAGTGCTTTAGCTTCTCCACAGCTAAACATTAATCCTTCTTAATGCTCTAAGTCAACTTTTAGTCCTTAGAAGAATTTACCTTAATCTCTGGCTAGTAAGTTAACTGATTTACAAAACATAATCCATGAGCCCAGAATCTTAAGGATGTGTGAACAGGCAGCAACCTACCTTTACACAATTCATTGGACTGGATTCTTTGCAACACAAGCTGGTGAAGGAGATGCTCCTGAACTGCAAACTTTAAAAATCTGGATACTTTGTTGTATTTAAATATAACAGTTCAATAACTGAACTTAAGTTTGTTTGAGATTATTTGTGTGTGCATGTATGTGTGCACATGCGTGTGAGTGTGTGTGTGGTTGCCAGTTGTGATTTTATAAGTATTTCTAATAGGAGTCAATGACTTTTCTGCTTTGTAATTTTTTCTACTTAGGTCTTTGCAACTAATGTAGTCAGTCATCTGAATTAGTGGCAGATCTCTCTCCATGCTTACGTACCATTTTATTTCCTGTGCATTATGGTCATGGAAAACTGCCCTATATACCATGTCTGGTTTTAGTCTTTTGGATTGGAGTACAACCATCAGTATTAGTGATGACAACCTCAGATGGTTCTCCAATGTAGTTTGGTTTTGAAATCATTCATGTTGCTTGGTGTTTTAATTTGAAACGCACTTGACTGTTGGGGTCTTCAAGGGTTATATATTCTCTCTTACTTCCAGCCAGCCAGGCACATTTATATTTGGTTGTCTGCTCCATCCCATTACACTTGGGGTTCTCTGATTTCTTACATACCTCCCTCATCTATTAAGGTTTCTCTCAAATTACTAAAGTTAGATTTGTCAAGTCTTCCCAAGTTGATGGGTAACATCTTGTATATAGTTTGGAAGTATAATTCTTCTTTACCAAATTCTGACTCCAGAGACCTTGATTTTCATCACAGAATTATAAATGCTCACGTTATCTCCCTTGTGCTTACAGAGATTTTTGGAGTTTTGATTAGGTCTTTGTCAATGTAACTGTTGGGCTCCTGTTTGCTTATTCATGTAAATGGCAACCACAGCCTGGAAACGGAGACGAGCAAATGGGAGGAGTACCCTTATTACCTTTGTGGGGAGGACGTGCGTAGGGTATTTTGCATTTAGAGACGCATTCTTCCTCCTTAATATAGATCACTGTTTCTGAGCATAAATGTTTTATCTGGGTGATGTGTGTCTGTGAGGGAGTTTGTGAATAGGTGGACACTCCCCTGCACTCACTTGACTGAGTGTCACCTGCTGCATGAGCAGGGGAACCCTCATTGTGTGCCTCATCCAGGTGACGGAATATTGGAGAAAACTGTCCTGGTGGGCTAAGCCCTGTGCTGGATGCTCACGATAGATCCTGCCGCAGTGCAGTGTTAGAGCTCAGTTTAGACTTTGGAAAATGTACTTAGAGGGACTATTTTGTCACATAGACTACTGTCTAGTAGAAGGAGAAAGAGACCTGCTAGGGAAAGATGAAATCCCGGGAGCAGGGGTAGGAGTTGCTAAAGGAAGTTAGTGAAGGGTTGGGCTATGCAGGCGTGAAGCAGCACTCTTTCCTGTGTAGTCCTGGATGGCAGGTGTGCAAGGGTAGGAGCTGGGGCATGTCGACTGAGAGCCCTTTTTGGGGAATGATTTAAATTTTTTTGTGCTCTTGCTTGGACTATAGAAACAGGCCCATAAAATGCAGTATTTCAACATCCTGCCTTTATTCTGCTGTGATTCTCTTCATTTGGCCTCCACGCTTGGTAAATTGTGATACTTCATCCAGCCTTGTGTGAAGGCGATGGGAATGAAGACGTGGGGGAGTGAAGGGAGGTTGGCATCCCCTCTGCCCCCAGCCTGCATTCTGTCAAGGGAAGCTGCAGGCCACGAGTTCCAGGGGGCTGTGAGCGGTGGCGGGTGCAGGTGGGAAAAGCCAGGCAGAGCAGTGATGTGGAACGTAGCTGCCAGCAGGAGGACTCAGGAGTGGACATTCATGCACTAAATACTTACTGAGCACATATTACGGGCTTGGCCCTGTTTTAGGCACTTGGGATAACCCAACAGGGAAACAGTCCCCTGCTCATGTGGAGGCTATATTCTGGTAGAGAATGAGGGCACAGACAGAAAATAAACACAAGACATGATAAATAAGTCAATTACATGATTTGTTAGAGGACGAGAAGTCTCACGGGACAAATAAAGAACAGAGCAGGATAAGGGAGTTGGGGAGTGCTAGGGAGGAGGGAGGATGACGTTTCAAGCAGGTTGTCCAAGGAAGTCTAGTTGAAATGATGTGATTTGACTTTGGGAAGGACATGAAGGTGGTAAGAGAGTGAGCCATGAGGTTATCTGGAAGAAGAATGTTCCAGACAGAGGTAACAACAAATGCAAATGTCCTAAGGAGGGCATGTGCCCATGTTTACCTGAGGAGCAGAAAGGAAGGCAGTGCCGGAGCAGGAGTGGGTAAGGATGCAGTAGAAGGAGAGAGGTCCAAGTTGAGTTGGGAGCTTGTCCTGTAGAACTTATAGGCCTTTACCATGACCTTGGCTTTTATACTGATTCAAGTTCCTGGGAAGTGACACAACCTAAGTTTTTAAGATAAATTATGATTTCTTTGTTAAGAATTGATGGTCAAGTGGTAAAGGGTGGAGCAGGGAGAGCTTTGGAAACTAATGCATGTTCCAGAGGAGGGCAGGGTGTTGCAGTCATGCTGCTAGATGAGTTTCACTGTCTACCAAATGTTAACTTCTTTAAATTTAGTTTTTAGAGATGATATAAAACGTTATTCTCAATTGTCTGAATTTAGTTTTTAGATACTGTGTAAAAGTTTGTTTATAGTTTCCCTAATTGTTTGTTTATTATTCTTTATTCATGTTCCTGATTTACATATAACGAGCTAAAACACATATTTCATTTCATTTATTTATTTATTTAACATCTTTATTGGAGTATAATTGCTTTACATTGTTGTGTTAGTTGCTGCTGTATAACAAAGTGAATCAGCTATATGTATACATATATCCCCATATCTCCTCCCTCTTGCATCTCTCTCCCACCTTCCTTATCCCACCCCTCTAGGTGGACACAAAGCATGGAGCTGATCTCCCTGTGCTATGCGGCTGCTTCCCACTAGCTATCTATTTTACATTTGGTAGTGTATATATATCCATGCCACTAAGCTGGGACAAAGTGAGTGAGTGGCATATTTCATTTTAAATTCTACCCTTGGATTCCACAGATAAATCGTTCCTATAATATTTTGTATCAGTGGCTCATAATTCCAAGAGAAAAACTATCATTTACTGGCAATTTCTGGCAGTAGAAATAGTGTAATAGAAAGCATTGAAATGAGGTGGGAGGTAGAGAGTGGAGGGAACAAGAGACATACAAATACCATGGCAGTGAAGATCTGGGCGTAAAGTATAAAAAACCTGAAGGTAACAAAGAGTACAGGTGTGCCTTGCTTTAAGAAAAAGAGATCTATAGAAATTCACATGTTCAAGGCAGAGTATCTAATATGATGACGACAGAGAGATCAGGTTGTCAAACCCTCTCACTTTACATATGAGAAAATAGGTGTCTGGGAGAGCCACGTGGGGAGTTCTGAGAACAGTGAAGATTTCCTGTCTCCTGGTATGTTCCCTGCTGCGCCCCACCTGCTAGTCAATTAAAGGGAGGTGATTATGGGTGTTGTAAAACTGTTCCTCTTTGAACAGACAGTTCCCCTAGTGATTTTAAATATTTTACATGCCATTAACTACACATTAAAAAGACTGGTGGCTATAGAAATGCCTACCAAGCTCTTGCAAATATCGATGAATTAGAACAAATAAGAAGTTTTGAAATCAGAATTTTAGTTAATAGGAAAATATGATTTGATTTGTAAACATCAATTAATATGTAACCAGTACCATCGAGTTAGATGTTCGTCTGTGGGCTTGCAAAGACTGGCACCTCACAAATTCTACAAGCAAGACAGAGCCAGCTGAAGACGGAGGACACGTTTTTGTTTTCTTTCTGCCCAATACAGGGTCCTTGATGAAGACTCTGGAGTTGATTGTTAGGTGAAATTCAGTTTAATGTACAGACTATCCTTCCCACACAGGAGCCCAATGGCAACATTACAAACATATTTACATATTATATACAACTTGGTCGGGATTTTTCTTAACTATACGAAAATTGAAATAATTTGTTTTGGGTTATCTTTTCAAACCTTACATTCACACAGAACATTCTTTGGCAATTAAATAATTCAAAGGGAAATGTCACCTCTTAATGAGTGCAGCCATATATACAAAACCCCTCAAATGTATACCTACATATATATTTACTTATTCTCACTAATGGTCTTCTCCCCACTCCAAAATGTCTGGAATGGGAAAAAGGGGGTGAGAAACAGAACAGTGAAAAGGGAAAGAGGAAGTTCTAATATTTCTCTATAATATCCTTTTCCTTTTTATGCATTTATACTTTTATAAACTGCTGTATATTTGGATATAGAGAAGTGTGGCATAGGAGTTAAGAATATAGGCTCTTGAGTCTGACACTTAGCCTTGGACTCCAGGTCTGCCACCTCTTCTTTGTGGGTCCACAGAAACTCACTTAACCTGTTTGCAAAATTAATGTGATAACAGAACCTACCTACTTCATAAGGCTGTTGTGAGTACATTAACCCTTAGAACACGTACACATAGTAAACTTTTACTAAAAGTGTTAAAATCATGGCTATATCTCCTTCCAATATAATTGCATTTCATTTTAGGTGGGTAAACCAAAGTGCAAAATAACCCTTAAGTGTATTGTTCTGCTCTTTGGCAATGAACTTACAGCCATAAAAAAGTCATTGTCATCGAATATTATTGTGGAATGAGTAAAAGGGAAATTCTGAAATGTAATAGATGAATTGGAACAGGAATTACACTGATTAATTATGAAACTGCTCACACCCCATTGCATTTTGATATTTTTATCTAAAAGCAAAGACCTGGATAAATGAATAGAAATGTTAAGGTAGAGAGCAACTAAAAGTTACTAAAAATATACATTTGAAAGAACTGTTTAAAAAGGCGTGCACTTATGTGAAGGAATTTACAGACATAACCTAGATAACTGATTTAAATTCTAAGACCACAAAATTTTAAAACTGACACTAGGAAGCTAGAGAAGCAAAATTCCAATCCATAACTTTAAAGATGTGGGAACAAATGTGCAAGGTGGTCTATGCCTTGTTTCTGTTGTGAGGCAGCACTTATTTCCCTCCCTTGGGCGTTCCTTCCACTGGGAGGCGACTCCTTGCGGTGCATCACTTCTGGCTTTGCTCTACCCGTCCACGTGAGGGGGTGAGGTGCTGTATTAGTTTCCTTGATGGTTTAAAACAACAAAATATTATTCTTTCATTGTTCTGAAGGCCAGACGTCTGAAATCGAGGTGGCAGCAGGGCCATGCTCCCTCCAAAGGCTCTAGGGGGGAACACTTCCTTGCCTCTTCCAGCTTCTAGAGGCTCCAGGCATGCTTTGACTTGTGGCCTCAGAACTCCAGGCTTTGCCTCTATCTTCATATGGCCTTCTCTTCTCTCATAAGGACACTTACCATTGGAAAGAGATTTTTACACATTCCTCCCCCTTAATCATCTCCAGATCCTTGACTTAATCATATCTGCAAGGACCCTTTTCCTAGATAAAGTCACATTCATAGGTTTTGGGGTTTAGGACATGGACATATCATTTTTGGGGGGCAATCATCCCACCCACTACAGGTATGTTTTCTATCTTCTAAGTTACTGCAGTCATATGTTTGCTGGTGGTTCTGTCACTGTATAATAGAGTTGGCCTATTTTTCCAGTCTCCTAATAGCAGTTTCTTTACAACTTTTATATCCTCTATGAAATTTCCTCTTGTGTTCTATCTTTTGCCCTCCATCCAAACCTAAAGTCAAGGCCACATATTTTAGGCATTGTTTTAATGGTAGCACCCCATTAAAGATACATTTCTGTATCTTGCTGGGTAAACTATTCCAAAATGTAATGACTTGAAGACAGTAACCATTTCATTTGCTTAGAAAAAATTTAAGTCTAACAAATTGTCCTAGTTTCAGCTGGACAGTTCTTCTAATGGTCTTGCTGGAGTCTTTCATGTTGTTACAGTCAGAGGATGGATAGGCTGGGACTGAATGGTCTAAAATGACCTCAGTCACATGCCTGGGGCTTGGTGAAGAGAACCTGCTGAGGTTCTCTTTCTCCACTTGGTCTTTTATCTCAAAGGGGCTAGTTGTAGAGCAGGAAGACCTAGCTACCAATCCCAGGTGAGGATTCCCAATGCATGAGATGGCAAAGATTATCACAATGCTAACCCATAGTCCTTGGCCCGCTGCTTCTTGTAAGGGGTTCTGACTCCCTAAGAATGATTCAACATACAATGCACTGGTTAGAACAAACTTTACTTGCTTTCCAGGCATCTGCAGCATTCACCCGGCTCCAGTGACCAGCGGGTCTCTCCTGATAGCCCACGCAGGGCAGTGGGCTGCACCACCCATCTCTTGCTGCAGGCAAAGACCCTGCTCCCTTCTGGGTGGGTGGGGTGGGGGACAGATGTAATGATGGGGCTGGCCAGGTGCCGTATTAGGCACATGCTTAAGCAATACAAGGAAGTTCACTGCATACCCACAACAGGGGAAAGCTTCTCCTAATAAGGAAGAAGAATCTAGGGCCAAGGAATGACCAGGCTTTCATATAGAAGAATGTTCCAGGCCCAGGGCGCCTTTCGGACAGTCCTGGAGAGGAGCGGCTCAATGGCTGCTTCTGCAGTACTAGCCTGGGTTTCACTACATGTGGCAACATTGAAAGAGGACAAGAATGGAAATGCAATAAAAATCGGGGTCTAGGTTCAAAACACATAATATTCTGTCTACAACATTCTATTGACCAAAGCCAGTCCCAGATTCAATCGGTGGGGAACCTCTTCTGTTCTCACTTTTTGGAATCTTCCTGTGCACAGAAAGCATGCATTTTGTTCTCTTTCTCAATACCATGGGTTAGAGAAGCAGTCTCCACTTGGAGTTGTCCAGCTGTCTGTCAGTGTGTGGGTAAACTGTCCTATTCAGAGGTTTAGACCTAGGAAACCTATTTGTCTGCAGGTATATGTCACATTTTCTAATATCAACCTTATAAGTAACGAAAGTGATATTTTGCCCTCCTTCTGCTTGAAGTCTATAGCTCTTTTTTAATTGGTTCAGAGCTCATGTAGAGTGTAGGGACGTTATTTACTGAGCTTTACACAAACTCAATGATTTTGCAAGCAGTAAATGGCCAAGTGAGTCCTAGGGCTCAGGTCTCTTGACTTGAAGCCCAGGGTGGTTTTTCTACTATATAGCCCTGGTGAGGTAATATCCTGAGCATATGCAAACATCGAACACTCTCTTATTTGCATCTAAAGTTCTGTGAAGTTCAGAGATTCTTCTGGAAAATGCTAATGAAAAAATTTAAATAATTCATATAATGAATAAAGCTGCTTCATGAGGGGAATGTTTGAACAAAATGATAATGCAATTAATTGTATGTAATGTATCCTGCACGTGCTATAAATACTGTACTGGAGGATAGGCATGCAGATAAGAAAAATACGTAGAAAGTTTTAAGCACTCTCACTTGACAAATGAAGCATGACAGAGTGGAGTAATAAGGTTGGTAAACCTCTAAGTGATGTCACTGTTTCATGCTGCTCCACATAGGATATTAGCAACAGACATTTATGTTATTTATTGCTGTCATTATGCATTTTTTTCATCCATGGCAACTTTTCAGAAACCATATTATTAGTTCAGATGAGGAAAGATACTATTTCAGGTTTTGGTCTAAAGCATTCTAGTGGTATTTTTATTATACAGAGGACCACACACTGTTTCAGACCATATCTTGCAATTTCTACGCTTGTTGAGTTTGCAATTAATACTCATGTTTTCTTTTAACTTCAGATATATTTGTAATATTGCTATATACTAAAAGATGGACACTTCTGTTTTCAACTTTGGTTTTCAAATGAATTATACCTTTAAGAATAAAAAGAAAGAAGAAAAAAATATTCATCCTGTTCCAAAGGTTTGAAGGCAGCGATGGACTATGTAACTCTGTGTCTTTGTTTTTCTATGTATCTCATTTAGACATTAGGTCTCTGAAGTCTAGCAGATTTAAAGCAAATCCACAAGACATGAGAGAGCATGAATGAAAAAGTAATTGTATCAGAAGAGCAATTCTGCTCCTCTTTTGTTATTGTTGTTGTTAAAATGATTTCTGCACTGAAAATCTTCAACGTAAAAGAATGTGGCCAAACAATCCTTTTCAATACAAGAATTTTAAGTATTTGTATATTTACACACACACACACACACACACACACACACACACACGTACTCACACGCTTGATACTGGGTGAATATTTAAATATTTAATCTGAGCTGCTCACTTTGTTAGAAAATACTGTTCTTGAGACCAAGGTCATGAGTTCAAATTCCAGGTGGTCAAGAGCCTTTTGCCTGGAAAAGGACCTGGTTCCAAAGCCATGGTTAGCCTCCTTAATGTCAGTCCAGCATGCAGCATTTTTATTATTATACAGGTCAAGTCAGGACTGAAAGATTCATGCAAACCTGTCTCCAGGACTAGACTGACCACTCAGTAAAAAACAGAACTGGTCAATCACCAGCATTCTCTCTGCCCGTAAATAGCCTATACATTTAAGATGATTTTCATGTTTACTAAGCCGAAGGAAGATTGAAGAAAAGCTCAAAAGTAATGTCTTCTTTTGTGGGTCGTCACTAAATTGTTGGTTTGTGGAATTTATTCTGAGAAGAAAGACTTCAAATCAAAATATCTATAATAAAAAGGGCCAAAGGGAGCCGTAAAAATCCAATCCTTTAATAGTATTGCCTGCATTCCAAAGAATCCTGCTGTTCTTCCTTGCATTTCTTATTTCATCTTCTCCATCGTCTAGCAAAAATTATAATTGATATATATATACACACACATAACGTAGAACTCGAAGTTGTTATAAAAATTCATATAGACGTAAAGTTTCAGGACCACTGAAAACCTTCCTTTATGTATGAATGAAGTAGCTTCGTTCATTGCTTGGGAGGTCAGGGATGCAAATACTAAAGAGCAGTGAACTATTGAGCCAAACCACGTGCAAATAAATAAACAGAAATAAAAATATTCTGGCTTCTGAAATCAGCTTTTTTTTTTTTTTTTTTTTTTTGCGGTGCGCGCCCCCCGCCGCGGGGCACAGGCTCCGGACGCGCAGGCCCAGCGGCCGCGGCACGTGGGACCCTCCCGGACCGGAGCACGAACCTGCGTCCCCCGCATCAGTAGGCGGACCCCCAACCACTGCGCCACCAGGGAAGCCCTGAAATCAGCTATTTTAAAAAGTTTCCTCAGAACTGTTAAGATCAGTTGCACTCAGTAAGTGAGTTCTTTAAGTATATTCATCTGGTAAAGCTCACGCACTAAAGAGATTCAGAGGAAAGGTGTGTTAAATCTAGGCTTGTGTTGCTGAGCCACACGTATTACTGAATTCATTTTCCGTAAAAATCCTTTTTCTCAGTCGAATGCAGACTAGAACTTTAGGTAAGAGGAGAAAAGTGCCACTTAAATTTTTGAAAGTTCATCAGGTAAATGTTCTCTTTCAAGTTGATTTCAAGTTGATATTATGTCTAGACTATCAAACTGGGATTAAACATCAAGTTCAGCGTTTGAGATTGTCCCTGATACCCTGAATGCTCCGTAGCCCTGGTTCCCTCACTTCTCAGGGCAGGCGTTTGCAGCTTATGAAGTAGCACTGATTGAGAAATGCCCGCACGAAACGTCAGTGAGTCTAATCCGAGTAGGTCAGAACACTAAACTAATTGAATCTTCACAAATTGAGGCTAAAATGTAATTTAGAAGTAAAAAAAAAAAAAAAAATCTGAGAGCGGGAGGCCTTCCTCTCAAGCATCCAGAAGACATTGAGCTTGCAAAGGTATTTCCCTAGGAAGGGGATTGCTTTTTTGTTCTTGTTCACTGCTGGTTCATGAGAAGGCTTACACTGTCTTTGCATAAAACTTCATGGGGAAGGGAAATTGAAGATAAATGTAATATTGTTGGTTGGGCTGACAACCACAATGTTACATACATTTTAGAATTTGGAAACCTGAAGCACACTGAGGTTAAATAAATTGTTCTCAGGTAACAATAAAGAAAGATAATAAATCAGCATAAGGACTCAAGGTTTTGGCTTTAGTCATATTCTTGGGGGCACTGATCTATACACTTCCTGTGTAATTTATTCCTTTCTTCTGTATTTTTTCAGTCATCATAAATTTTGTTTTAGGTTTGACCCCAGAATTTTTATTTGTTGTAAACTGAAAGTGTGTATGAGCATGTTTGTAATTTAGAGAGACAGAGCTTCTTTACGAGGGTTTTCCTCAAAAGGGGACAGGGTGTACTGACAGGGATCAGAGCCTATGCTAATCTTCAGGCACATCTCCTCCTCTGGTGGCAAAATTCTTTTTATGTAAAGAATCTCATATGCTGCTTAGGGCAAAATGAAATCGGACAGTCATATACGTGTGTGTGTGTATATATATATGTGTATATATATATATATATATAATATATTTCTATATATTATATCTGACCCTCCCAAAAATTGCATCCCTGACATCATATATTGATTTCTCTTCAACAACTTGAGGAGAGTTTAAATTTTAGGTATGACACATGTTCATATTTTTCAAATAAATACTAGGTGGCAGGGGGCGAGCAGCTCTGATAAGAGATGTGTCTGGTGATTATTGGTGCCAGACACTGATGTTAAGTGGCGAGTGCCTCTCAGGAACACACAGCTTTAATGACATGATCTCTATGTCTTTAATAATTATAAAAAAACCCTTTATTTTGATGTATAGGGAAACTAGGGTCAAAATAGTTAAATGGCTTTGTAGTGGTATGTGGCAGTTTAGAATTAGATTTGGGACCTAAATATAACAGGAGTTTCCTAAATCTGCAAATGCTATTTTAATATTTGAATACTAATTATATTGACAGAAGAGCTATGCATATAAAAAAACATAGCTGCCTACGTGTGCAGTTTATTTGTTAAAGGTCCCATTTCTAGGAGTCGTTGAATAAATAATTTAATTACTGAAAGATAGAAATCAGATCACTTAAATTTTTTGGCAGTTACCAGTGGTTAATTCCAAGTTCTGCAGCAAATTCTCTAAATCATTCCCCCCAAATAAAGCCTACTTAAATGTTACGTTTCTTATTAATGTTTTTAAAGAATTACTGGCATAAGCAAAAACTGTGCTTTGTTTAAGCCCTAAAGTTCATCATCAGTTGACCCATATTACCCATCATTTATCCTGAGTGTTGTAGCCTATAAACAGACTAAAACCAAAGAAGACATACAGTTATTCTGGGAATGAACATGGTGTAATAGCTGTAGGAGTTTACTGGAAAGACCTAGAAGTCTTAGAGTCCAGATCTGGTTCTTGTACTGACTTGACATCCTCTCTTGGATGTTTCAAAGACACCTCAAAATCAGCATGTGTGAGACTGAACTCGTGATCTTCTCTTAGACGCGGTCATCTTTCAGTGTTTCCTATCTCAGCAGCAGCAGTAGCATCCACCTAGTGCTGTAGCTCAGAAACCTAAAAGTGGTCCTGTACACCCCCATCTTTTTAACCCCACCCCCATTCAATCCATCACTTGATCCTGTGGATTTTACCCCTGTAATATCTCAAATCTGCCAGTTTATCTCCATCTCTGCTGCCTCCACCCTAGTCTAGGATGCCATTGTCTCTTGCCTGGACTCCTGTCTTCTAATTGGTCTGTGAGTGGTCACTCTGTGCACACTGCGGCAGAGTGATGCATTCAAAATGCATTCAAAATGTAAATCTACCTCTACTTCCCTGCATAAATTTACTTATTTACTAATTAGTAAAATTTACTAATCTTCAGATAAATGGAGGGTGGGGAAGGATCTTCAACAGTAGCGGAAGGTACCACATGCTGTCTGCTACTGATCCCTCCAGCTTCACATTGCGCATTCTTCTTTCTCTGTTGAGGCCAAATGAAATCACCTTTCTTTTGGTCGCTCACGTTTTAGCTGCCCCAGGGCTTTTGCACTGGCTTTCCCCCTGCTTGGGACTCTTCTTTCTCTTCTCTGCCTTGTGAATTCCAACTCATTTTTCAGGTCTCAGCTTGCATCAGTTCCTCAGCAAAATCATCCCTGACATCATTAAATTTCCTACTTTGAGATTATCATTGCCCTCTATGTGGCACTTGTCTTGGTAGCACTCTTAAATACATTGGTGTGGTTAATTACTATAGTAATAGCAGTTACTTCTCACCTCCCTCCCCACTAGAGACGATACATTTTATAAGAGTGGAAAAAGAATCTATGTTTCTTTATCAGTATGTTTCTAGTACTTGGTAATATGCTGGGTGCCTAATGCTTACTTGATAAATATTTATTGAATGAATAAATGATCTATCTATATCTTTGGATAAGTTATTGACTACTTGTGTCACAGTATCCTTATCTGTACAATGGAGGAAGATTTAATACTTTAAAAAAGTTCTTTCAGAGTTTTTTTTCTAGTTGCATCCAAAGTATTGCTAATTTGAAATTAAATAGTGAATTAGTTTGTAAAACCTGTTCAGCACTCACTCATTGTACCAATCCATGACTATTGGATGGAGAAGGGGTCCAGGTAGAGTTCCAAGGGGTCCAAGAAGGGAGAAAAAGAGAGTGAGGAGAAGAGAGGAGAGAGAAGATGAATACATCTAACACTCTGTAAGGAAAGCAAAGAAATGAGAGATGGCTAAAGTTGAAAGTGGGTAAGACCAGAAAAGAAGTATGATCTTTACTCTGCACATTTAAGGAGAAAGAAAGTTTTAAGTTCATATAGCGAAGTACTTTCAAGCTTCCATGCTCCTCCCCACAACACACATGCACATGTGTACACACACACACACCCGGAGCTCTCTCTCTGCTTGACTGAATTAGTGAGCTAATGGAGGATTTGTGATCTGAACTCAGGATTCCTGACTCCCAGTCTATTGCACCCTTGCTTTTCCTTTCTTCAAATTAAAATCTCTGCACATCTTTTGTGTATGGGGGTAATGAGTTTAAAGTATATTTGAGCTGTCATTTAAAAATTTGTAGTCTATAAGGAAATTAAGGGAGAGGAAGAAAAGAGAGAGAAAAATCTGGATCGCATTTTCCTGACCCATACAGGATTTTACTAAGAAAACAGACTTTAATGTAAACAACCTGTATATTCTTCAAGTTGTCTTTTAAAATAACAATTCTGTAAATAACTTACTTTTCCTAAAATGCGTAAGTTGGATTCCTAAGGCCCTGCCTTTGGAGACTTGTTTCAGGTTCAACCAAACACAAAATCCTCCAAACTCTTGATATTCTTTTGCTCCCAACAGCTTTTCAAAAGGTAGATGACTAGGAAATACACTTTCATTCTCCGCTTAGTGCTGGAACATTAGTTTGACTTTAATAGGCTGGGATGATTTCAGTTTATAAATCTTCAACTGGAGGATAAAGTTCAAGTAGATAAAATCAAACAGATGTTGGTGGGAGGATTTCTTCTTGACCCATAAAAGTGCTATCATCAAAGCCGAGAATCATTTGTTTTGAATTATTACACTGTTATCAAAAGGACTGTAGCAGTCTGTTTGTTGAGGAATTGGATCTGTTTATCTGAAAACAGAACAAAGATGCCATGCTAAGGCGTTCCTGGGAAAGTGTGGTTCAGATGATGGGTGACACGGTGGGGTAGCTCTTAGACACTTTGATTGACGTTTGTCAGCATGCACGGTAGTCAGGGCACGTCATTGTTGAAGCAGTGTGGAAGAGCCCTGTGTTAACCAGAACTTGGCCAAAGGCAGGGTGGGGGTCAGTGGGAGGGAAACCCTCTAAGTCCACCAAGAAAGCTCATTCCTAAGTGAATAATTAGCTGTTAGTGGGGGGAAAGGATTAATTTACTAAATATTTAAATAGATGGCAAGTAAATGGTACTGAAATGTTCCCCCAGGAGCACTTGTCCTGAAACTGGTGTCAGCACATAGACCGTCTCATCTCCATCCCATTTAAATAGGAATAGTTTACACTTGTGTACAGAGGCAGGCCCTTGCTTTATAACGTGACTCTCCAAAATGTCTTTAGTCATTCTATTAATTTGGTTAGTTGGACCAGGCGTGTTTTTGTGTTGGATACACTCTGAGGGCAATGCAGAAATTAAAAATATTAAACTAAAACACAAAGAAATGACTTGCTTAAGCCTGTAGGTAATCATGTTGCTACAGGATGAAAACAGTGAGTATCAGAGTTTCTTTTACAACTAATACATTCAGAACACCTCCCTTTAGTTATCAAAGTTGTCAGATATGTACAAAATTATACTAGTAGCAGAACTGAACTGATTGGAGGTTTTCTGCTTCACTGATACTAACTTCCCCCTTTGGATTTTTGCAGCTCCTCTATAATCTGGCCTCTCTCTAATGAACCTAACTTTTCTTCCCTTCAATACTTATGATGTGCTCTGCTCTTTCTTGTTCTCGTGCTCTCATTGATGTTGCCAATTTCAAGTGACTTGTCTTCCCCTCTCACATCTGTCTGTCTATGGTTCTCTGCCTTAAAATTCTTAATTTTATTCTTTTTTGCTTCAAGAGCTCTTTAGAGACTTTGATAAAAGCGACAATCATTTTCTAGAAAACACAATTATATTTAAAATTTTGCATGCAATTTTAGGACATCCAAAGATCTGATGTCATTTTTGTTCCCCATCCCCACTCCTCAGGAGATGAGCCACTGATAAATCCTTTAAGACCCAACAAAAGCCCTATTTCTCCATGAAACTAAATTTTGCAATTCATAGTGTGGACTATTTTATACCACACGTAGTGAAGAAGGCCTCAGGGTTGAAGAGGCTGGGTTCTAGCCCTGTTTTCTACTAGCTCTGTAACTCTAGGACCCAGCCTCTGGAATTTCCTGCACCATAAATCGAGTAACTGATCTTTCATTTGCTCCAAAAAGTTTATGATTCATGGCTTGTTCTTATCGCCCTAACTAGATTGTAAGCTCTTTGTGGGAAAGAGCCATATTTTACAAGTTCTGTCTATACTGTAAATTATCTAACATAATGCTCACTTCCAGAAATTAACCAGTAAACATTTACCAGTTATATAGTTATAAGAAAATAAAGCAAGCAGCACACTACCTGACTTTTTCTCTGATCTGAAATTTCTTTGTGCCTAATTCAGAAGCAAAGGCATTTTAACTTAAATGAAAAAAATCACGTGTCATCCCCTTTGCTTTATTTCCCTACACTTTACCCTTTTTCTCCAAAAGTTCAGTCTACTTTGTCTACAATACTGTATTAATGAAGAATCTACAGTATTAATGAAGAATCTTGGTTTTCATTGCTAGAAAGTCTTTTTCTTTTTCTTTTTGGGGAATGTATATGGAAGTTGTTTTAGTGGATATACAATCATACTACATGAATATCATTTCACATTTGTCTCTGAATAAATCTATTCCAAACCCATTTAATTGCAAACATGCAATGCTTTCCCTATATAATTTTTTCAAAGGACTAAGAAAAGCAAACACTATAAGTGGGAAAGTGTTACATGAGGGGAACACTGCTCGGATGGAAATGCAGTTGCAGGCCTACAGTGTCCCCAGAGAGAGGCACATTTAAACAGACAGTAGAGGTCCTCCCTTACCTGATTGAGCTGCTGTTGGGGATATGGTGGTGCTGGGGACACCTCTAGACAGCTGGTCTAACATTCTAGAGATTTTCACAGTGAAACTTACTATACCTAACATTGCCTAGATCATTAGGTAGCATCCAAAGCTCGCTCTTTCTCTTCTTTTCTTGTCCCAATGACATCCTTCAAGAAGACGAGCTCTGATATGAATCAAAGACTCAAGGGGTGACCGTAATGACAGAGGATTTCTGTAGGAGAAACAAAAAGATTTAAACAGAATTGATAACATCGGGAAAAAGGCTCATTTCTCTTTCCTTTTTGTTCTTTCTCTCTGAGGGCCAGTGGTTGGTATTTCACCTCTCCATGGGGCTAGTATTGTGGATATGTTCCTCTTCCACCCAGGTTTCCTCATCTCTCCCTTTAACACCCACACAGAAACACACACACACACACACACACACACACACACACACACACACACACATTCATGATTAGGTGGAGCTCAAATAAAGAAGAATAGGTAGTAAGAAACTTAGGCAGGACATCCTCATGATTTGGTTGAGTTTGTCTTCCTGGTTTATTTCCTACTTAGCAAGGGCCAAGATCGGGGTGTAATCCTAGAGGAAAGGGAGCAAAGGGGCAGACTGTGGAAGCCTTAAGCTCAAAGAATTAATGATCCTCTAGGCACACTTTTGATGGAACCAAGTTTACCAGCATTGAAATTAGCAGTAAGTTGGAACAAAACCCAACTAGTGGAAAATAAAATAAAATAAAAACAGAGAGAAAGAAGGAAGGAAGGAAGGAAAATGTTCATTTATCAGTGGTGTTCTCTGTACAAATATCTTTGAAAATCTAACATGATGGGTTGGAAAGAGACTTGTGAATGATTATTTTAATCGCTCTCCCCTTTGAAGACCACTAACATTTAACTGAAAACAAAACGGAATAAAACAACAACTTAAAGAGCTTTGGCCATACTCTAGACAAAACTTGTTTTGTTTGGCTACCCACACAAGTGGGTTTTTGTTTTGATTTTTTTTAATTGCCAATATTTAAAACGAGAAATTTCAGATAAAATTTTTAATTTCAGGATTCTTCTAAAAATTGGAAGTTCTAGGAAATATGGATTCAAGTTCCCCCAGAGTACATTTATCTGGAGCTCCTTTGCAGCTGACTGTGTAGGGAGGGAATGCATTCTCTGGTTTGCAGCAATCCTGATCATTCCTTAATGCTTTTACCTACTAATGCACTCATTGGGGATCATCACCCCACTCTGTGGGCATTTGAATATGCAAACAATGTTCTTAAATGTTTCCAGGTAATGTCTGATAGTATATGTTCTTCAGTCATAAAAGTTATGTAGGGAGACCTTCAATATGGTGGAGGAGTAAGACGTGGAGATCACCTTCCTCCCCACAAATACATCAGAAATACATCTACATGTGGAACAACAACTACAGAACACCTACTGAATGCTGGCAGAAGACCTCAGACTTCCCAAAAGGCAAGAAACTCCTCATGTACCTGGGTAGGGCAAAAGAAAAAAGAAAGAACAGAGACAAAAGAATAGGGACGGGACCTGCACCTCTGGGAGGAGCTGTGAAGGAGGAAAAGTATCCACACACTAGGAAGCCCCTTCACTGGCGGGGATGGGGGGTGGTGGTGGGGGAGCCTCGGAGCCACGGAGGAGAGCGCAGCAACAGGGGTGCAGAGGGCAAAGTGGAGAGATTCCTGCACAGAGGAGCAGTGCGACCAGCACTCACCAGCCCGAGAGGCTTGTCTGCTCACTCGCTGGGGTGGGTGGGGGCTGGGAGCTGAGACTCAGGCTTAGGAGGTCGGATCACAGGGAGAGGACTGGGGTTGGCTGCATGAACACAGCCTGAAGGGGGCTAGTGCGCCACAGCTAGCCGGGAGGGAGTCTGGGAAAAAAGTCTGGACCTGCCTAAGAGGCAAGAGAACATTGTTTCGGGGTGCATGAGGTGAGGGGATTCAAACCACCGCCTAAACGAGCTCCAGAGATGGGTGTGAGCTGTGGCTTCCAGCGCGGACCCTAGAGACGGGCATGGGATGCTAAGGCTGCTGCTGCCACCACCAAGAACCCTGTGTGCGAGCACAGGTCACTCTCCACACCTCCCCTCCTGGGACTCTGTGCAGCACACCACTGCCAGGGTCCCGTGATCCAGGGACAACCTCCCCGGGAGAACACACGGTGTGCCTCAGGCTGGTGCAACATCACCTGGACTCTGCCACTGCAGGCTCGCCCCGCATCCGTACCCCTCCCCCCCCCCGGGCTGAGTGAGCCAGAGCCCCCGAAGAAACTGCTCCTTTAACCCCGTCCTGTCTGAGCGAAGAACAGACGCCCTCCGGCAACCTACACGCAGAGGCGGGTCCAAATCCAAAGCTGAACCCCAGGAGAACAAAGAAGAGAAAGGGAAATTTCTCCCAGCAGCCTCAGGAGCAGTGGATTAAATCTCCACAATCAACTTGATGTACCCTGAATCTCTGGAATACCTGAATAGACAATGAATCATCCCAAATTGAGACGGTGGAGTTTGGGAGCAACTGTAGATTTGGGGTTTGCTATATGCAACTGACTGGTTTCTGGTTTTATGTTTATCTTAGTTTAGTATTTACTTTATTATCATTAGTAGATATGTCTATTATGGTTGCTCTCTTCCCTTTTTTTAATATATAGATTTTTTTTTTTCCTTTTTCTCTTTTTGTGAGTGTGTATGTGTATGCTTCGTTGTGTGATTTTGTCTGTACAGCTTTGCTTTTACAGTTTGTCCTAGGGTTCTGTCGTTTTGGGTTTTTTTAGTATAGTTTTTAGCACTTATTATCATTGGTGGATCTGTTTTTTGGTTTGGTTGCTCTCTTCTTTCTTTTATTATTACTTTAAAATTTTTAAATTTTTAATAATTTTTTTATTTTAATAACTTTATTTCTTTATATTTTACATTTTTCTTTCTTTCATTTTTTTCTCCCTTTTTTTCTGAGCCATGTGGCTAACAGAGTCTTGGTGCTCCAGCCGGGTGTCAGGCCTGTGCCTCTGAGGTGGGACAGCCAACTTCAGGACACTGGTCCACCAGAGACCTCCCAGCTCCACATAATATCAAATGGTGAAAGCTCTCCCACAGATCTCCATCTCAACGCTAAGACACTGCTCCACTCAACAACCAGCAAGCTACAGTGCTGGACACCCTATGCCAAACAACTAGCAAGACAGGAACACAACTCCACCCATTAGCAGACAGGCTACCTAAAATCATAATAACATCACAGACACCCCAAAACACACCACCAGATGCGGTCCTGCCCACCAGAAAGACAAGATCAAACCTCATTCACCAGAACACAGGTACGAGTCCCCTCCACCAGGAAGCCTACACAACCCACTGAACCAACCTTAAGCACTGGGGCCAGACACCAAAAACAACGGGAACTACAAACCTGCAGACTGCAAAAAGGAGACCCTGAACACAGTAAGTTAAGCAAAATTATAAGACAGAGAAACACAGAGCAGATGAAAGAGCAAGGTAAAAATCCACCAGACCAAACAAATGAAGAGGAAATAGGCAGTCTACATGAAAAAGAATTCAGAGTAATGATAGTAAAGATGATCCAAAATCTTGGAAATAGAATGGGGAAAATACAAGAAACATTTAACAAGGACCTACAAGAACTAAACAGCAAACAAACAATGATGAACAACACAATAAATGACATTAAAAATTCTCTATAAGGAATCAATAGCAGAATAACTGAAGCAGAAGAACAGATAAGTGACCTGGAAGATAAAAGAGTGGAAATAACTACTGCAGGGCAGAATAAAGAAAAAGGAATGAAAAGAATTGAGGACAGTCTTAGAGACCTCTGGGGCAACACTAAACACACCAACATTCAAATTATAGGGGTCTCAGAAAAAAGGAGAGAAAAAGAAAGGGACTGAGAAAATATTTGAAGAGATTATAGTTGAAAACTTGCCTATAATGGGAAAGGAAATAGTCAATCAAGTCCAGGAAGCACAGATAGTCCCATACAAGATAAATCCAAGGAGAAACACGCCAAGACCCATACTAATCAAACTATCAAAAATCAAATACAGAGAAAAATATTAAAAGCAGCAAGGGAAAAACAACAAATAACATACAAGGGAATCCCCATAAGGTTAACAGCTGATCTTTCAGCAGAAACTCTGCAAGCCAGAAGGGAGTGGCAAGACATATTTAAAGTGATGAAATGGAAAAACCTACAACCAATATTACTCTACCTAGCAAGGGTCTCATTCAGATTTGACAGAAAAATTAAACGCTTTACAGACAAGCAAAAGCTAAGAGAATTCAGCACCACCAAACTAGCTTTACAACAAATGCTAAAGGAACTTCTCTAGGCAGGAAACACAAGAGAAGGAAAAGACCTACAAAAACAAATCCAAAACAATTAAGAAAATGGTAATAGGAGCATACATATCGATAATTAAATGAATTGTAAATGTAAATGTAAATGAATTAAATGTAAATGTAAATGAATTAAATGCTCCACCAAAAGACACAGACTGGCTGAATGGATACAAAAACAAGACCCATATATATGCTGTCTACAAGAGACCCACTTCAGACCTAGGGACACATACAGACTGAAAGTGAGGGGATGGAAAAAGATATTCCATGCAAATGGAAATCAAAAGAAAGCTGGAGTAGCAATTCTCATATCAGACAAAATAGGTTTTAAAATAAAGACTATTACAAGAGACAAAGAAGGACACTACATAATGATAAAAGGATCAACCCAAGAAGAAGATATAACAGTTGTAAATATTTATGCACCCAACATAGGAGGACCTGAATACATAAGGAAAATACTAACAGCCATAAAAGGGGAAATCGACAGTAACACAATCATAGTAGGGGACTTTAACACATCACTTTCATCAATGGACAGATCATCCAAAATGAAAATAAATAAGGAAACACAAGCTTTAAATGATACATTAAACAAGATGGACTTAATTGATATTTATAGGACATTCCATCCAAAAACAACAGAAAACACTTTCTTCTCAAGTGCTCATGGAACATTCTCCAGGTTCCAGCATATCTTGGGTCACAAATCAAGGTAAATTGATTTGGTAAATCAAATAAATTGGTAAATTTGATTTACTTGGTAAATTTCAGAAAATTGAAATCATATCAAATATCTTTTCCGACCACAATGCTATGAGACTAGATATCAATTACAAGAAAAAATCTGTAAAAAAATATAAACACATGGAGGCTAAACAATACACTACTGAATAACAAAGAGGTCACTGAAGAAATCAAAGAGAAATCAGAAAGTACCTAGAAATAAATGATAATGAAAACACGAGGACACAAAACCTATGGGATGCAGCAAAAGCAGTTCTAAGAGGGAAGATTATAGCAATACAAGCCTACCTCAAGAAACAAGAAAAATCTCATATAAACAATCTAACCTTACACCTGAAGGAATTAGAGAAAGAAGAACAAAAACCCCCAAAGTTAGCAGAAGGAAAGAAATCATAAAGATCAGATCAGAAATAAATGAAAAAAAAATGAAGGAAATGATAGCAAAGATCAATAAAACTAAAAGGTGTTTCTTTGTGAAGATAAACAAAATTGATAAACCATTAGCCAGACTCATCAAGAAAAAACGGGAGAAGACTCAAATCAATAGAATTATTAATGAAAAAGGAGAAGTAACAACTGACACTGTAGAAATACAAAGGGTCATGAGAGATTACTACAAGCAACTATATGCCAATAAAATGGACAACCTGGAAGAAATGGACACATTCTTAGAAAAGCACAACTTCCTGAGACTGAACCAGGAAGAAATAGAAAACATAAACTAACCAGTCACAAGCACTGAAATTGAGACTGTGATTAAGAATCTTCCAACACACAAAAGCTCAGGACCAGATGACTTCACAGGTGAATTCTATCGAACATTTAGAGAAGAGCTAACACCTATTCTTCTCAAACTTCCAAAATATAGCACAGGGAGCAACACTCCCAAACTCATTCTACAAGGCCACCATCACCCTGATACCAAAACCAGACAAAGATGTCACAAAGAAAGAAAACTACAGGCCAATATTACTGATGAACTTAGATGCAAAAATCCTCAACAAAATACTAGCAAACAGAATCCAACAGCACATTAAAAGGATCATACGCTATGATCAAGTGGGGTTTATCCCAGAAATGCAAGGATTCTTCAATATACACAAATCAATCAACGTGATACACAATATTAACAAATTGAAGGAGAAAAACTATATGATCATCTCAATAGATGCAGAAAAAGCTTTTGACAAAATTCAACACCCATTTATGGTAAAATCCCTCCACAAAGTGGGCATAGAGGGAACGTACCTCAACATAATAAAGGCCATATATGACAAACCCACAGTCAACATCATTCTCAATGGTGAAAAACTGAAACCATTTCAGGAACAAGACAAGGTTGTCCACTCTCACCACTATAATTCAACATAGTTTTGGAAGTTTTAGCCCCACCAATCAGAGAAGAAAAAGAAATAAAAAGAATCCAAATTGGAAAAGAAGTAAAGCTGTCACAGTTTGCAGATGACATGATACTATACATAGAGAATCCTAAAGATGCTACCAGAAAACTTCTAGAGCTAATCAATGAATTTGGTCAAGTAGCAGGATACAAAATTAATGCACAATGATGAAAAATATGAAAGAGAAATTTAGGAAACACTCCCATGTACCATTGCAACAAAAAGAATAATATACCTAGGAATAAACCTACCTAAGGAGAGAAAAGACCTGTATGCAGAAGACTATAAGACACCAATGAAAGAAATTAAAGATGATACAAATAGGTGCAGAGATATATGATGTTCTTGGATTGGAAGAATCAACATTGAGAGAATGACTAATCTACCCAAAGTAATCTACAGCCTCAATGCCATCCCTATCAAACTACCACTGGCATTTTTCACAGAACTAGAACAAAAAATTTAACAGTTTGTATGGAAACGCAAAAGACCCGGAATAGCCAAAGCAATCTTGAGAAAGAAAAACGGAGCTGGAGGAATCAGGATCCCTGGCTTCAGGGTATACTACAAAGCTACAGTAATCAAGACAGTATGGTACTGGCACAAAAACAGAAATATGGATCAATGGAACAGGATAGAAAGCCCAGAGATAAACCCACGCACATATGGTCACCTATTTTTGATAAAGGAGGCAAGAATGTACAATGGAGAAAAGACAGCCTCTTTAATAAGTGGTGCTGGGAAAACTGGAAATGTAAAACAGCTACATGTAAAAGAATGAAATTGGAATGCTCCCTGACACCATACACAAAAATAAACTCCAAATAGATTAAAGACCTAAATGTAAGGCCAGACACTATAAAACCCTTAGAGGAAAACATAGGCAGAACACTCTATGACATAAATCACAGCAAGATCCTTTTTTTTTTTTTTTGCAGTATGCAGGCCTCTCACTGTTGTGCCCTCTCCCATTGCGGAGCACAGGCTCCGGACGCACAGGCTCAACGGCCATGGCTCACGGGCCCAGCTGCTCTGCAGCATGTGGGATCTTCCCGGTCCAGGGCAGGAACGCCCGTCTCCTGCATCGGCAGGCAGACTTTCAACCACCGTGCCACCAGGGAAGCCTAGCAAGATCCTTTTTGATGCACCTCCTAGAGAAGTGGAAATAAAAACAAAAATCAAGAAATGGGACCTAATGAAACTTAAAAGCTTTTGCACAGCAAAGGAAACCATAAACAAGACGAAAAGACAACCCTCAGAATGGGAGAAAATATTTGCAAATGAAGCAACTGACAAAGGGTTAATCTACAAAATTTACAAGCAGCTTACGCAGCTCAAGATCAAAAAAACAAGCAACCCAATCCAAAAATGGGCAGAAGACCTAAACAGACATTTCTCCAAAGAAGATATACAGCCTGCCAACAAACACATGAAAGGATGCTCAACATCACTAATCATTAGAGAAATGTAAATCAAAACTACAATGAGGTATCACCTCATACCAGTCAGAATGGCCATCATCAAAAAATCTAGAAACAATAAATGCTGGAGAGGGTGTGGAGAAAAGGGAACCCTCTTACACTGTTGGTGGGAATGTAAATTGATAGAGCCACTATGGAGAACAGTATGGAGGTTTCTTAAAAAACTAAAAATAGAACTACCATACAACCCAGCAATCCCACTACTGGGCATATACCCTGAGAAAACCATGATTCAAAAAGAGTCATGTACCACAATGTTCATTGCAACACTGTACAATAGCCAGGACATGGAAGCAACCTAAATGTCCATTGACAGGTGAATGGATAAAGAAGATCTGGCACATATATACAATGGAATATTTCTCAGCCATAAAAAGAAACGAAATTGAGTTATTTGTAGTGAGGTGGATGGACCTAGAGTCTGTCATACAGAGTGAAGTTAGTCAGAAGGAGAAAAAATACCGTATGCTAACACATATATATGGAATCTAAAAAAGAAAAAAAAAGGTTCTGAAGAACCTAGGGGTAGGACAGGAATAAAGATGCAGACGTAGGGCTTCCCTGGTGGTGCAGTGGTTGAGAGTCCGCCTGCCGATGCAGGGGACATGGGTTCGTGCCCTGGTCCGGGAAGATCCCACATGCTGCGGAGCGGCTGGGCCCGTGAGCCATGGCCACTGAGCCTGCGCATCCGGAGTCTGTGCTCTGCAACGGGAGAGGCCACAACAGTGAGAGGCCCGCGTACCGCAAAAAACAAAAACAAACAAGATGCAGACGTAGAGAATGGACTTGAGGACACTGGGTGGGGGGAGGGTAAGCTGGGACGAAGTGAGAGAGTGGCATGGACTTGTGTATACACTACCAAATGTAAAATAGATAGCTAGTGGTAAGCAGCCACGTAGCGTAGGGAGATCAGCTCGGTGCTTTGTGACCACCTAGAGGGGTGGGATAAGGAGGGTCGGAGGGAGACGCAAGAGGGAGGAGATATGAGACTATATGTGTATGTATAGCTGATTTACTTTGTTACAAAGCGGAAACTAATACAGCATTGTAAAGCAATTATACCCAATAAAGATGTTAAAAAAATCTGTAATAAAGTTATATAATAAAAATCTGTATCCTATTCCAAACACCTTCACTTTTATGAAGGCATTATGTCACCAAATAGCCATTTCTTATGTAGGGAAAATAAGAGTCTTTCTATTTAATAATTATTTTCTAGGGGCATAATCATTTTCACTGCTTTTCAGACTATCTTTACAATCTATAGAAATCCAGATTTGGAAGGTATTAAAACCATGTGAATATAGACTTTCCTCAGTTTATATTAAGAAAAGGATTAGGAGAAGAGTACTCATTACAGACTCAGTGTATAATGGCACTTCACATCTCTGAGTAGTGTTACATTTTTTATTTAAGATGTTTTGGCATTTTCTAAATTTGGCTGAAATTTATAGTTCCTTTTAGTTATGTTTGGTGTCTATTTGCTCCATCCATCTTACCTACCTACTTACCTATGCCACAGCTAGGAACTAAGATCATTAATATTTACAGATGGGGAAGCCAGCTTCAATCTTCTTATTTTAAGTTCATTCTTTCACTTTTTTATTCTTTCACTTATAAATCTATAAATATTTATTTATACAGTCTATTTTATTTCAGACACTGTGCTAGATACTAAAGGAATAACTAAGTACGAGTCATAATTTCAGATTTCAAGATTCAACATTTTACTGAAAAGGAAAGTGAAAGCTGTAGCTGAATGGTTTGTCTATGTTTGCGTAATTAAATAAGGTAGAGCACGGTTTTGAACATTAGTCTGTTGGATTTGGAAGTCCTCGTTTTTTCCATTATGCTGCATTCCTTTCTAAGTATCACATAATCACAGGTAATCAGCCATAAATAAGCATGACTTATAAGATGTAGCTGGAACATTATTTGCGATTTCTCTAATTGTCCCAGTTCTTGGATGTGAACTCTGGCAGATTTTATGACTTTTTGGGTCATTCTTAAGTAAAAGAAATCACAAGCAAAATCTCAGTTCAGAAATCAGAATGTCAGATGGAATATATGAATCAACATCCCCCCTCCTCCCCTCTCCTCGTCCTTTGCTCCTCTGTCTCTCCATCCTCCAGCACATAGCTGTCTGCATTCTGCAATCTCGCCTGTGGGTGCATTTATACATTTCATAAAATCTCCTCTCTTGGGCCTTTTGAACTGTGAGGGCTTGTAGTCACCCAGCAAGTATCTCTGTTTCCCCAGAAACATGATATTAAATTCAAAAACAAACAAAAACAAAGCAAACAAAAAACTAACAGAACACCATGACAAATTGAAAGAGAGAGACCATGAAAGAGAGGAAAAAAATTATATTTTCACATTTCCAGTGGTACTTTTTTCCTGCTTTTTGAGTATTCAAAGGTTCCTGCAGATTCCATAGCTTGCCTTGTGTTGAGACTAGACAGAGTGGCCAGGGTAGAAGCTGTGAGACCATGAGCAAGCATGGTATTAGGCTAGGCCCAAGATGGTGGTGACTTGGACCAACGTGGAAGTAGCATGGGTTTATTTCTGATATGATACATATATATATATATATCTCCTTCTAAAATATATGTACATATACATATAGATGTATAGAGAGATGTTGTTTTTGCAGGATTTTCTAGCCTCACTTCTGCTCAAATGGCAAGTCAGATAATTCTTAACTCAAAGAGAAGATTATTAAAAAAAATCTTTTGATAAATTAGATAGAACAGGCATTGCCAATTTATGGTTTTCTTAATTTATTTTTTATTGACTTATAGATGGTGTATGTTTCAGGTGTACAGCAAAATGATTCAGTTATATGTATATATGTATATATACACACATATATATTTATTCTTTTTCAGATTCTTTTCCATTATAAGTTATTATAAGACATTAAATATAGTTCCCTGTGCTATCCCGTAGGTCCTTGTTGTTTATTTATTTTATATATAGTAGTGTGTATCTGTTAATCCCAAATTCCTAATTTATCCCCCCAACCCCTTTCCCCTTCGATAACCATAAGTTTGCTTTCTATGTTTGTGAGTCTATTTCTGTTTTGTAAATAAGTTCATCTGTGTCATTTTTTAAGATTCCACAGAGAAGTGATATCATATGATATTTGTCCTTCTTTGTCTAACTTCAGGCATGGACAATTTAAATGTAAAAATACTCCCTAAAACACTTTTCTGCTAAATCACAGTAGAAATTACACTTAGTAGGTGTTTCTTATTCAGAAAATTATTAACATCATGCTTTATTATGGTTGATAGTGGCACTTCCTTGTAATAGATCGTAAATTCATGTAAAATACATAAGCAGATTGAACACACGTGTGCATAACTCTCCCAAGTGCAATATCAACTCTTCTGAACCAAATGTTATGTGTCCATTCAAAAAAAAAAAATTAGCTCTAACATAAAGAAGACCTAAAACATTTATGGATTTTAGAAAAGCTCATTTGGCTGAAAAGGAACAAAATTTCCCTTATGTCCACTGCTGTGATTCTAAGCATCATTAAGTCTTTTTAGAAGCTGGAATGAAATCTGTTGAGTTTCTTTTTCTTATTCCTGATAAGTCATGATCCATCCCAAACCCATTTGGGGCATCGGCTCAGGTGCTACTTACCTGAATGCTTCCCATGGGATTCTTTTTCTTGGGCAGCGAGGCAGTTATTACCATCAGGATATAACTTCTGTTGAAGAAGAGGGTTTGTGCTGAAGAGGTAGTGAAACGAAGCAGGGGTTAAGCAGAGACTTTCCGCAAGTAAAGTAATTGTGTACCTGCATTTTGGCTGGAACAAGAATTACAGCAGCGGTGCGGTAATTAGCAGTGCATTTTTGTATTTTGACACTCGAGGTCCATGACTTCACTTTTTTTTTCTTTCTTTCTTTTTTTTCCTTTTCTTCCCTGAGACTTGTCCTAAAGAGAAAGCCGAGGGAGAAATGAAGTGAGAATTAGATTAAAGCTGCCTTGCACTGGCAAATGCTGAGCCTACATGAGCTGTTGGATCAAGGGCCAGCCCTGGAAAAGCTTTACTACAGTTGCTAAAGGTAAGCACAGCATCAGAATTTTGTCCTTCTCCAGTGCTATCTGCTTTTAGTAAAGGTCACTGGTGGTGGTGGGGCCTCGCTGAAAAATCAAGGATAAAGAATAAATAACTGTAAGCCTTAGTGGCTCGAACAGATTATTTTCTGGTTGGCAGACAGAGCGCTAAGTGAGAAGCAGTGAGCTTGAACCTGAGAGTCTTGATGGGTGATCAGTGTCTGCCCTTCTCTGTGTCTGAAAAACTTCCAGCTAAAAACACATTATCAAGTTTGAGTAACACTTCTTGAGCATACAGAAAGACATTCAAGTACTATGGGATAAAAGAACCATGCCATTGTCCAAATTTTTTGTGTGTTCTTGCTGTGGGACTTAAAAGATGTACCCTGGGATAGGGAGGATGGGAGGGAGATGCAAGAGGGAGGATATATGGGGATATATGTATATGGATAGCTGATTCACTTTGGTATAAAGCAGAAACTAACACACCATTGTAAAGCAATTATACTCTAATAAACATGTTTAAAAAAAAAGATGTATCTTGGATGACTTCATTATATATGGAAGAAATATTTTAGACAACTCAGTTATTGAATCGTGAGTTTCTTCTGATTAGTGGTATGGAATTTGATATGTCTTTTGTTCACCGCACATTTTTAAAAGTTGGCAAATTTTAGACAGTCAACCTCAAAAAAGCTTTTTTTCTTCTTTACTGGAATTTCTTTTACGACACTTGTCATGCAAATGTTTGAACTATTTTATTGAAATGCTGCATGTTCTACCGGTGGCTTCATATATATATTCAAAGCAACTATTATCCTGAAACTTATAAAATTCAAGGACAGAAAAGAACAGCCCTCCAGCTGAATTTCCATTTGCTGGAAATTCATTGCTGGATGGCAACTCATATAAACATGTCTGCTCCTCGGGAAGTTGACAGCCACAGCCAACCTGTCAAGGAAGTACTTACGACTATTTCTCAGTTTCTAGTGTGAGTGCTGAAAACTTACAACCTCTTTGGGAATTTCACTTTTCTTCGTGAAGCTGTAAGGGAAGCCATTTTATGTACTTTTAATTATAAGCTATTTCGAATGTTGAAAGTTCTTTCCCAGCACATAAAATTAGAGGAGACTTTGAAAAATATCTCTAATCACTCTAAAACAATGGTAAGCAACTTTGCTGGAATTTTCTCTAGCTAAAAATGGTACATAAAAACTGAGGTACTTACAATGGAATCATCAGTAACACTGACAACAATTGTCACTTAACTTATTGAGTGTTTACTATGTATTGGGCACTATTCTCCATACCTTGCATGTGCTAAAGTTACATTTAACTTTCTCTCCACAGTCCTATGAAAAAAAATGTTATCATCCCCAGTATGAAGCACAGAAAGCTTAAGAAATTGGGCCTAGGTCACATTGCTAGAGTCTTAGTCTGTGTGGGCTGCTCTAACAAAATACCATAAACTAGGTAGCTTATAAATAACAGAAATTTATTTCTCACAGTATCAGAGGCCAGGAAGTCCAAGATCATGGAACTCGCAGTTTCGATGTCTGAAGCGGGCCATCTTCTTGGTTCATAGATGGCCATCTTCTTGCTGTAACCTCACAACTGAAGCGGGGAAGGAGCTCTCTGGGATCTCTTTTATAAGGCAGTAATAAAGCACCTTCCAAAGGCCTCAAATCCTAATACCATCACATTAAGGACTAGGTTTCAACATATGAATTTTAGAGGGACACAAATTTATGGTCTATAGCTGCTAATATGTGGTAGCTGACACATGTAGCCCAGATCCACATATTTAAGCATTAGGTTATACGTAGTTATATGTTTCATTCCAAATGATTAATTTCCTTACTTCCTAAAGTTTAGAAATTCTGAAAAAATAGTAAATGCTACATTTGTAAAACATAAAGACTCTTGAGTTCTGTTACAACTCTATGGAGACTATTATAAGTTATCAAGATTAATTGGGATTCTGAACCAATATTGTCTTTAAAATACTAATGACTGAGAACATTCATAGCCCACAAATGGGGCAGTCATGGGTTCAAGATAATAAAAAATGAAAAATTAAGGGAATGCCCATAAATGGAGGAATGGTTGAAAAATAGTGGCAGATCAATACCTTGAAATATTATGCAGCCACTCAAAGTCAATTGATTTGGAGGAATTTCCAAAGTATATTAACTGTGAAAGCAAAATTCACAGAAGCATTTATAGTATGATCTCATTTTGTAAACCTAACGATGTCAAATTCTCCTGTATACCTATGGATGTGTGTGGATGGGTGAGTGGGTGCATGTATGCATATGTCAGTATTTCTATCAGTATGGAGAAATGTGCAGAAAGATAACTGTTAATATTGGTTCCCTGGGGATAATGAGCGGGTATAAGGTTGTGCCTAGGTGTGTAGGGAGGTGTGATTGAGCAGAATGCAAGAGTTAGAGAAAAAAAAAGAAAAAAAAAGAAAAAGAGTATGTGTGTATAGATAGATGCATAAATAATTATTGTAATAATAATAGTAATAACAGGGTCACAGGCCTAGCTATCAAGAACCATGGGTCCTAATGCCAGTTTTGACAGTGGCTCACTGTGGCACCATAGATAAGTTATTCTTTCTATGGATCAACTTTCTCATTTATAAGATGGAGATAGTTATAGAGTTTTGATCTATTTTGCAGAGTTATTATTATGATAAATGATATGTGTCAGTGTGTTTTGAAAAACCTGAAGGACCACGCATGCATAATTATAGCACTGAATACTATATATCCATTTTTGATACTGACAGTAGGAACTAAAATTTTTTTTAAAAATAGATCTTCTATTTAGATATCGTGGTTGCCAATTATTTGCCTAGTTTTTTCTTGTGTTGGTTTGGGTTAAAACTAATGTAGGTTCTACTGCTGGAAACACAATATTGCCTTGAGCAGGAATTATGCTTATCATCAAATAAGAAGCTATACAAAGTTTTAAAGGTTTAAACATCCAATGTACCCAGAAGAAAAAATGAGTTATCAATATTATTATTATTCGATTTTATATAATATTATAGTTAGAATTTCAAATTAATTATAATAAAATCTACTCCCCCAAATTAAAAACGTATCTTTTTATATAATAAGGAAGTATGTCTCTTCTGTTAACACTTTAAAAAATGATCGGGCTTCCCTGGTGGCGCAGTGGTTGGGAGTCCGCCTGCCGATGCAGGGGACACGGGTTCGTGCCCCGGTCCAGGAAGATCCCACATGCCGCGGAGCGGCTGGGCCCGTGAGCTGTGGCCGCTGAGCCTGCGCGTCCGGAGCCTGTGCTCCGCAACGGGGAAGGCCACAGCAGTGAGAGGCCTGCGTACCGCAAAAAAAAAAAAAAGATCAATTTTAGCCATTGTGCTGGGAACTCATTGATGTATTCCATGCTTTTTTTTTTTTTTAATTGGAGTATAGTTGCTTTACAAGGCTGTGTTTCTGCTGTACAGCAAAGTGAATCAGCCTTATGTGTACATATATCCCCTCTTTTTCGGATTTCCTTCCCATTTAGGTCACCACAGAGCACCAAGTAGAGTTCCCTGTGCTATGCAGTTGGTTCTCATTAGTTGTCTATTTTATACATAGTAGTGTATATGTGTCAATCCCAATCTCCCAATCCTTACCACCTCCCCACTTCCCCTCTTGGTATCCATACATTTATTCTCTATCTCTGTGTCTCTATTTCTGCTTTTCAAGTACATTCATTTATACCATTTTTCTAGATTCCACATATATGCGTCAATAGGCGATATTTGTTTTTCTCTTTCTGACTTACTTCACTCTGTATGACAGCCTCTAGGTCCATCCACATCTCTGTAAATGGCACAGTTTTGTTTTTTATGGCTGAAAACTAGACATTTGCTGAAAGAACTAATTAAGAATATACTACAGTAAGAAAAAAGTGAACTTAGAAGAAAAAAGTGGATTACATGATGCAATAGTGAACAGAGAAACTGGTAAAAACATGGTAGTAAACATAAATAAATACTGACTCCTAGAAATAATGAGGACTATAACAGATAAAGTGGAGGAGTGTTAAAAATATGGTGATGCTTAAATACTTGACAACAGTAGAATGAATGATGGAAACTGAAATGTTGTAAAGTCCTTATCCTGTAATAACAAGACTGCTAAATTTTAGACCCTGTTAGAAAATTTTTAACTTCCAGACCAGTGGGGGAAAATGGGAATGGGTACAAAGAAAATATAATCAAACCATAATTTTCCGTGTAAAGAGAAAAAAGATGTAAAGAATTAATATGGTAGATTAAAATACACATTAAAAGGGGCAGAAACACACTGAAATATGTTAGTAATCACAATAAGTGTACATGGACTAAACCTTGCTTATTAAAATAAACACTTAAATCAGATTAAAAAAACAATTAAAAATGGTCAAAAGTGAACATTTACCCACTGAGTATCGAAATAATGATAAGTATCAAAATTTTACAAATAAGCTATGTTATCATACTTATGTATCAGAATTTTACAAACTTTTACAGATAAGCTCATTTTTTTGGCCATTGTTGTCATCTTTTATCTATAGAGGATATAACATGAGATCTGTAATCTGCATCTATATCTATCTATGTCTTTCCATCATCTACCTATATTTAGCGTATGATACAGGAAACGGGATGCAATCCAAGAGAGAGATAAAGGTCATAGCTATGAACTATGTGTGAGAAGATTTGGTCCAAATTGGATCAGGTCAGAAAGGTTCAAGGAGAGATTTCTTTAAGAAGATGAATATGAAGTGCTCCTGAACACCATAACGATTGACAGAAAGTTTGGATTTTAATTTATCAAACGTACTGAAAAAGTACTGAAAACTAGGCAAATTAAAATTAAGCAATCACCAGCTCCAAGGAAGTTAGAATATTATGCAGAAAAGTAAAAGAAATCATGATGTATCAGTACAAATGCTTTAGCTGTGGATATAGTTTTACAGAGACACAAGGTAAACCCAGCATAGTTTTCCGTCCACTATTATGTTGTAAAATTTTGAGATGATGGAGCACAGGGAGGATGTATCTGTGGCATGTTAGGTGGGGAAGAGGTACCATTAGTAAGAAAAGAGCTAAATCATAATGTCCCAAGTGGGAAATCAATAGATGATGCCTGTAGCTGAAAAGCCAGAGTAAGAAGAGAATATCATTTAGAGATAGGAAGGTATTTGACAAAAGAATCAACTAAAAGAGTTGAGAGGGGTTCTCTCTGGGATGCAGACATTGAAAAAGAAGCGCAAGAGCCTGACGTTTTTGTTTTGCTTTGTTTTCTTAATGCCATTTGACACTTTAAACTATTTATATATAAAACTCTATTAAAAATAATTAAATAATATTAATTTAAATCATTTTGCAATCTGCATGATAGAGCAAAGATTTTGCATTGAATTTTCCATGACCTCTTTGTGATTCATTGATGCCTGAAATGATCTATGTCAGTCTTCAGACATAGATCATATTCTTTATAACACAGAGAAAGCATTTGGGAAGATAAACTCGTACATGTATTTATATTTGGGATATAGGCAAGTAGGAATTCACTGGATCTGGCCTTATTTCTTCATAACTGTGGAATTTAGAGCAGAAAGCGACCTTAAAAGATCATCTCATTTAATTCCTTCTTTTAACAGATAAAGAACATGAAACTCAGCTTAAGGAATGTGGCCAAGCATGTTCTTTAAGTTACTTCAATTGTGTAAGAACAATATGTTTTGTCGACAAATAAATATTTAAATAACCTAATAGTTTTGAGGCCAAATATACATTAAAATATAGATTGAAATCTGTGTTTATGGTATTGAAAGTAGACAAAGTGTTTTCATCACCTAATGTTTGCAAATGTTGCCTTTTGCAATGAATCCATTTTTAAAATAATTTTTATGCTTGAATCCAAATGATGACATAAGGGAGAAAGTTTCAGGATATGTCCAAGTACAATTAGGGGAAAAAATGTGGGGATGGGTAGTCTTAATTCCTAATAAATGAAAGTCAACTTGATTTAATCATCACAATATTTTCTCTGTTTTGGAAACACCATCTTGATCAGATGAATTTAACATATGGATCTGGTGGAAATCATCTTGATGCAAATTTGAAATATTACCTCTTTCTCTGTCTCTCTTTGATCTGTTTGTTTCTCATTAACTTACATTTCAACATCAGTGTTTCTTGGGTTGCCTATATTTAACTAATGGTCCACTGTAGATATACATTAAAACATAGATGACATAGTGATGTCTTGTGCCCACAACCTAGAGCAAAATTGCTCTAAGGCTAGTGATATTGACATATTTTCATGAGTTGTTTGCCATCTATATATCTTCTTGGTGTCTTTTACCCATTTTCTAATTAGATTTTTTTTTTCACTAAGTTTTGAGAGTTCTTTATATATTCTAGATACAAGTCCTTTTTTCAAGTATGTGGTTTGCAAATATTTTCTCCCAGTCTGTAGCTTGTCTTTTCATTCTCTTAACATAGTCTTTCACAGAGCAAAAGTTTTTTTAACCTTGATAAAGTCCAATTTATCAATTTTTTTTTTTAGCGGTACACGGGCCTCTCACTGTTGTGGCCTCTCCTGTTGTGGAGCGGCTCAGCGGCCATGGCTCACGGGCCCAGCCGCTTCGCGGCATGTGGGATCTTCCCGGACTGGGGCACGAACCCGCATCCTCTGCATCGGCAGGCGTTCTCTCAACCACTGCGCCACCAGGGAAGCCCAATTTTTTTTTTTTTAATGGATGATGCTTCCAGTGTAAAGGTTAGGAACTCTGACTAGTTCTATATCCTGGAGGTTTTCTCTATTCTTTTTTTCTAAACTTTTTATAGTTTTACGTTTTACACTTAAGTCTGTGATCCATCTTGAGTTAATTTTGTATAAGGTGTGAAGTTTAGATAGAGGTTCATTTTTCTGTCCATGGATGTTCATTTGCTCCAGCACCATTTGTTGAAAAGTCTGTGCGTTCTAAATTGAATTGGTTTTCTACCTTTGTGAAAAATCAATGTGGTTCTATTTCTAGGTTCTCTATTCTGTTCTATCAATCTATGTGTCTGTCCTTCTTCCAATGTGACACTGTTTTGATTACCGCAGCTATATAGTAGACCTTAATATTGGGTAGAGTGATTCCTCCCACTTTATTCTTCTTTTTCAAGGTTGCTTTAGTTAATCTAGGTCCGGTATCTTTCCATTTAAATTTTATATTAAGCTTGTCTAAGTCTGCAAAAAAGCTTTCTGGGGTCATCTAATTTAACAGCTATATTGAGATATAATTGACATACAGTAAAATTGCACATATTAAAAGTATACAGTTTAATAAGATTTGACATATATATGAAAAAACAAACAAAAAACGTAGATGACAAAGAATAAGCATGATTTAAAACTGCATAATATTTAGAATCAGCACAGTGGCTGGCAGTGTTCAGCAGAGTGATAAACTGAATGACTAAATTATAAACATACAAATCTGGTCTTCCAGTGTCTGCACATTTCAGTCTCTCAATACTTGCCATTATGAAGGCATAACATATTTAAATGATTGTTTAATTTTTAGTTAAAAACTAGAAACAAAATAGATGCCATAACTGCCAGTAATGGTGTGAACCCTGTGGAAACAGGCCTGTTATCTGCTGTGTTGTGGAATCACAATTCTTGCACTATGCTCTAGGTCTCCAAGGGAGTATGTGTGTATGTGTATGTGTTTTAAACACTTTTGAAATCATACTTGGCTTTTTCTCAATTGCATCATAAGCATTTTCCAATCATAAACATTCTTTGATAGTGTGATATATTTTTCAATAAAATATTTCAGTGAATGAAAGTTTCTGGTTTGTATCTTTCTTAGGAATTGTTTGATTACAAGGAGCAAAAACAGACTCAAGCTAGGTTGGGAAAGGGCAGTTCTGGGTGGGGTACAGGGAGCTCTCATGAATCATGGAGAGCTGTTCAGAATGCACAGCAGAGTGAAAACTAACTCCATCTCCTTTGCTTCTGCACTCTCTCTTTCTCTTTCTGGTTATAGACTCTGGTTTTGCATTCTGATTGAACATCTCTCTCAGGCTTCCTCTGTGTGCAGACCAAGACCCTCTGCAAGGCCCTTAATAACATCTACCTTCCCTGGAGCCTTCCTTTCATGTGATTTGGGCTGGCAGAGAACCAACTCTCGTCTCTGCTCTGAGCTAACTTTACCGTTACAGACCTTACTAGTTACATTCTGTTATGTGTGTGTGTGTGTGTGTGTGTGTGTGTGTGAGTTCATATTCTGGAGAATGAATCTGCTTGAAGGTGGGGAGCCATGATCTGGAGTGTTTTAAAATCACTCCAGGTTGAATGTGCTGTAAAGATGAGTGGGCATGTGGTTCTAGAACTTGTAGCCCACTTTCCCCTGAGCTTGGTCTCTCAAGCATAGATTTTCTGAGAATGAGTCATAGTCAAGGGAGGCAAACTGACTGACTTAACTACTCCATAGCCCCAGGCTTCCTCCCTCTTCTGGAGTCTTAAGCTTTGAACAGCATCCATTGCATTGCATTTATCTGCCCATCTTTGTTTCAGTAGCTTCCTTTTCTCTTCCCTTTAAGCTACTTTGTTTTCCAGAGTGAGGCAATATTTGTCCACTATGAAAGGAAAGGGATTTTGCATTTTTTCATATATATCTTTAGTGAACTGAGCTAAAATGGGATATTGTAATTTCAGAGATCATTTTTATATGTTCTTTAGTTATGTGTCTAAGAAAATTTTGAAGGAGTTCTCCCTCCCTAGTCATATGACACATTAAGATGATATTATTTTATTAACTCTACCTTTTCTTATGTTTAGCACCCCTATTTTCACCTCTAGGTACAATTCACCCCAATTAATTTTAAATTAAGTTTTAAAAAATTTAAGCTGTCCCCGTAGGCACTTAAAGCAAGCAAACAACAAAAACAAAGCAAAACAGTTTTTTCATAGCTCCCAAGGTCCACCTCAATGATAAATATTTGAGGCCGTAAGTGAAGATGCAGGTAGGAGAAGAGTCTGTAGGGAGAGGGGTAAGAATAGATGTAAGGATGGGGAGAAGAGAGGACCGTGGTAGAGGAAGTGAAGGAAACTGAGAAAGAACCATGATGACATAGTGTGAAATGAGGAGGCGTTTTCAAAATGGGAGGACAAAAGGAATCAATACAGAGCTCAAGAAGATTTAGGACTGAGGAAAGCTCACTGGAAAAACATGGTGAAGCTAGTTTGTCCATATTTTAATGGTTTGCAGTGAAAATTGATATTTTATAAGGCAATCTGACAGTACATTTCAGGAATACTACATATAGTTGTATCCTTTGACCTGATTCATACTCCTGAAATTTATTTTAAGGATAGAATCTTAAAAATGGATATATTAAGTTGATGAAGATATTCTTCCCCAATTTTTTAAATAATGAGAAAGTGAAAACTCATATATGTCTAGTTAAAGGAGAATAGCACATCAACACATCAGAAAAATGGGTATCCTTGTATATAAAAGTGACAGTGATAATGTAGCAACTTTTGATACTAGAGTATAAAAACTCACCATTATTTACAACTATATGAATGCATATATAAGAACTGAAAGTAAATAGAAAAAAATGGAGACTGTTGATTCCTAATATGGTGAGATTCTGTGTGATTTCCATTATGGAAAAGGCTATTTGATTTGGCAACTATAGGAAATTGTTAAAATTTGAGATTGTAATTTTTATGTATTATGGAGAAGAAAGCAAAGCTTAAAGGAGCAAGTTGTGAATGGATGGAGAAGAAATAGAAACTTAGGAAAATTGCCATTTGGTTGTAGAAACATGGCTATGAAAACAAAGGAGTAGCATCCTAACAGGAGGTAGACTGTAGTAATGACAGGAGGTGAACTACAGTAAAAGGCTGATCCAAGTGGTGGAAACCGCATGCTTGAAAGCTGAGGGAAAAACCAGTGTAGAGAGAAAGATTGAGGATGTCAGGGGTGGTGGTGATAGGTACGTTAGAGAAACAAGATGTAGTCAAGACAAGAGGGAGTTCATTCATTCAGTCATTCAATACATATTTATTGAGTGTGCCAAGTGCTGAAAATGAAGTGATTAACAAAGCAGATATAAAGCAGATATACTTCCTACTTTCATTGAGCGTAGAGTGTAGTGTGAGAGAGAGAAGTTACGCAAATGAACACAAAATCACCAGTTGGTTTAAGGAACACATGGGAAATGTGCAGGGTGTTGAAAGAGAAGTAAGAAAGTGGTGATCAAGAAAGACCTCTCTATGGCAGGATGTGTAAGCTGAGCATAAAGGATAAGTAGAAGCTAACTAAACCAACAGAAGAGAAAGGGGGTGAAAAGAGTATCCTAGGAAGAAGGGGCAGCAAGTGTAAAGGCCCTGAGGAAGGAAAGAATTTGATGTCTCATTGAACTGAGCCTCAGTTTTCTTCCCTATAATATGAGTATAATGTCACTAATCTTGTATAGCATACATAGAAAGTTGTGAATGAAGGAAGAGAGGGGCATCAGATGAGGGTATGCTCTGAGACAAAACCAGATCATATGGAATTGATAGGTCATAGTAAAGACTGGATTTTCTTCTAACAGTAATGATAAGGCATTGATGGGTTTCAAGCAGAGTATGACATGATAAGGTTTGTGATTTGAACTTCTTAATCTGACAGGTAGCAATGTTGAATATGGAAGGGATGGGATAAGAGCAGAAACCAACACACCAATTTTCAGGCTATTGAAATGGTCCAGTTGAGAACTGATTATGTTTTGGGCTAGGATGGTATCCCTGGAGATGATGTTTAAAACAGTGTTGCTTTTCATTAACCAGGCTTTGAAACTGGAATTCCTAGCTCCAGGAGGTCTGTTGCTATGTTATCATAAAGGTTTTTTGCTCCCCTAAGGAACTTTGCTTTATGAAAACAGTGCCATCATGTGATTTATGTATTGCTAGGTACTGTTCTGAGTATTTTACATATATTAACTTATTTAATCCCCCTAATTTATTGGTTTAATTGCTATTGACAGCATACAGAATACCAGTCTATGATAAATTCATTATAATGTACAAATGGTCCTTTAGGTTATTCAGAATAACAATCACCTAAACATTCTATTGCTTAGACTTTGTCCTCCTCAAACTTTCTTATTTATTGGGAAGAAGATTCCCTTGCCTTAATGTGACTATTAGAGTAGTTCATTGCTCTCAAGATTTCCAATATGTAGTCTAGAGTCTAGAGTTGAGCTCTCCAATATGATAGCCACTAGCTTCATGTGACTATATAAATGCAAACGATTAAAACTGAAAAAAAAAATCAGTTCTTCTGCTTCACTAGGCACATTTCAAGTACTTAATAGCCACATGTAGCTAGTGACTATGAGGTGGATAGTACAGATATAGAACATTTCTAGTATATAGAAAGTTCTGTTAGCACTGATCTGGAGATTCTTGACTGGTTCTTTGCACATATAACTTCCTATCATCTGATTAACTACAGAGACTGGTCTAGATTCTTCAAGAATATTATTTGCGGGTTTTTGATATATTCATAATAGTAGTTGTATATTTTTCATGACAACGGCCATTGTCTTTTAAAAAAATTAGTTTACATGCAGCAACATGGATGGACCTAGAGATTATCATACTATGCGAAGTAAGTCAGAAAGAGAAAGACAAATACCATATGATATCACTTACATGTGGAATCTAAAATATGACACAAATCAACATATCTATGAAACAAAAACAAACTCACAGATATAGAGAACAGACTTGTGGTTGCCAAGGGGGAGGGTGGAAGGGGAGGGAAGGATTGGGAATTTGGCATTGGAAGAGGCAAACTATTATATATAGAATGCATAAACAACAAGATCCTACTGTATAGCACAGGGAACTATATTCAATATCCTGTGATAAACCATAATGGAAAAGAATATGTAAAAGAATATATATATGTATAACGGAGTCACTTTTTTGTACAGTAGAAATTAACACAACATTGTAAATCAACTATACTTCAATTAAATTTTAAAAAATTAGTTTATATAAGTCACCAGAACAGTTTTATAATACAATAATGCTTATATATTCAATTAGATTTTTGAAAGAAAATAAAGCCCTAGAACTAGCAATAATAATGAAAACAATGATTAATATTTATTGCTAGGTACTGTTCTGAGTATTTTACATGTATTAACTTATTTAATCCCCCAAACAACTCTATATTTAACTCTAAGAGATAAGAATTCCTTTTTTTGTCAGATGAGAAAACCAAGGCACAGATGCTCTCTCTCAAAGGAATTTTTATTTGCAAACTCTGAACCTCAGATTTTTAGGAAAAAATTGCTTAACCTCCCTGAGCCTCAGTTTCCTTCCCTATAATATGATTATACTGTCACTAATCTTATACAGCATACATATTGATCAGCTTTTCTGAGGTTATGTTTTAGTAAGAAAGGATCCTCAAATCTGAATGACTTACAATAGAGGTTTACTTCTAGTTCGCTTTACATGTTGACTTTTGTATTTCCTCATTCTGGAGGCTAGACTCAAGGAGCTGCTCCTATGTGGGACATGATTTCACGGTAGAGGGAAAGAGAGAGAGCTGGCAGAAAAATACAATACTTAGTAAACTTCTGCTTAGAACCCACACCCTACCACACTGTTCACGTTACTGGCCAGAGCAAGTCACATGGCCAAACTTGATGTCAGTGGGAGAGGAAAGTGAACCCCTTTTGCAAGAAGACACTTTAAGTCACATGGCAATAGACCAGAGTCTATAATCTTCTTACAGGGAAGAGGGGAGCTATACTTGGGACCAATGTCATGATCTACCACAACATGGACTAAATATAATACTATAGAAAGACTTATCTCAGTGCTTGGCATCTAATTCACCATAGTTACAGTTATGACTTCCTTTTTTCTTTCCTTTAATGCCTTCAGGTAAATCTTAGAGGTTTGATATAAAGTACTGATTATAAAATGGACCACTGATAATTACTCTTTCCTCTTGACTCAGAGAAAGTTTAGTCATCACTTTGCATCATTAAACATATATTTAAAAATATTTAGACTTATATAAGGAGGGCTTAGAAAAAAATTTCAGATTGTTTTTGTAGCTGTTTCCACTGACCTGGTGTTATGTAGTTAAGAGGTTTATCTCATGGAAAGTTATATTCTAAATAGATGGTGACCAAGAGGTAATTTGGTCATAATCCATGCAAAGGTGAGAAATGACCTAATTATTTAGGAAAACAATTAAGAGCATTTTTCTTTTTTTTTTCTTTTACCAAAATAAAAAGAGAAGAGAGAAAGAAAGAAGGAAGGAAAGAAAAAGAAAGGAGGAAACTTTAGGATTGGTTAGATATCATTTCTAAAAATGTAACATGTATTTATGAAATAGGTATGAAATTATGAAATAAATAATAAAACTGAATAAAAAGAAAACGATCTGAACGAGTTTCATGTCCTATAAAAGGGTCTGTTTAAAAATACTCTCTATTATGGTTGCTTTAAATTAGTTTTGTTGTTGGGCTTCAAAGAATGGTTTCATATACGGGGACTTCTAGATTTTATTTTGCGTATTCCATAATAATGTAGTTCATATCGATGTAAACATCATGTGGTTCTCAAAGTCAGTAGTTAATTTCTTTATGCTGATTTGTAATTTCAGAAAAAAACATATAAATGAAATTTTAGGCCTAAAATATATGCATAGTCCTTAGTATGAAAGAACTATTTTCCACCACTATCAGTAAGGGGAAGAGTTCAACGGAAAAAAACAGAACTGTTTGAAAAATGAAGAAACATATTCATTCACCATAAATAAAATAGGTTTTATTAGATAAATTCAATTATTTATGTTTAATAATTTTGACTATATTGATTCTATAGAGAGACCATATGAATATTATCAAGGCAATAATTTGCCAGCCTATAGGTAATTACTTCCTCATACTTTGTTTTAACATATCGTTTGTCTTATTTCAGGAGGATTTTGTGTTTCTGGAATTATTGATGAGTTATTATTAATATCATTAAATGGACTGCAGATATTTTCTTGGTTAGGAGGTTGGGATCAACATATACACACTACTATATATAAAATAGATAACTAACAAGTACCTACTGTAGAGCACAGGGAACTATACACAATATTTTGTAATAGCATATAAAGGAAAAGAATCTGAAAAAGAATAGCCATATATATAGGTGTGTGTGTGTGTGTCTGTGTATAACTGAATCTATGTTATATACCTGAAACTAACATGACATTGTAAGTCAACTGTACTTCAATAAAAAAAGTTTTTAAAAATATTGTGACAGGGCTTCCCTGGTGGCGCAGTGGTTGAGAGTCCGCCTGCCGATGCAGGGGACACGGGTTCGTGCCCCGGTCCGGGAAGATCCGACATGCCGCGGAGCAGCTGGGCCCGTGAGCCATGGCCACTGAGCCTGCGCTTCTGGAGCCTGTGCTCCGCAACGGGAGAGGCCACAGCAGTGAGGGGCCCGCATACCACAAAAAAAAAAAAAAAAAAAAATATTGTGACAGGTTTTTGTAGCATAGCCTATTCTTTAAGGGATAAAGATATTTATGTCACTTTCTGCTGACATAACCTTTTCTATACTGAGTTCTGTTGTATCCTGTTATAGGTTCATTCAAAAGCAAGAAAAGCTCAGCAAATCTGTCTGTAGGATTATCTGTTGCATTTAGGAATTTTTAGCACCAAAAACCCTAAAGCTTCTATTATTTACCTTTGGTGAGGACTACTTTGATGGCAAGGAATATCTGCAGTCCAAAATAGAATAAAGAAAATAAACATTTATGTGCAAGGGATTTATTTTCACTGAAAAAAATTAAAATGATTATGAATACTGTTTTGTTGCCAGCAAGAAGAAAATGGTCATAAGCAGAAAGCAAAGAGATTCATTGAAGCTTGACAGTCCTCTGGAAAAAGTTTAAAACTACTTGAGTATTACTGCCTCATCAATTTCTTTGTTTAAGTATTAAAGTTAGTAAGAGACACCTGCATTACTATACATTTAATAATTATTGTTTAGAGAAACTTTTTTCTTTGCAATGAAATGGAAAATTATAATTTAAAAAGCTAATTTTCATGGTTAAAAAATATATGTAAGAAATACCCTCTCTCAGGATGTTATTCTGAATTGAATATTCTAGATTTTAGTTAAGTAATCGAATAGGAACAGAGGCAAAAAAAAATTTATAAAGTAAAAAATGGCTACATGTTTTCTTATTATTAGATTATTATTTGTGTTGAAGAAAACTTCTACAATATTTCAGTTCTTATCCTCATACTTTAATAATTTGCTGTTTTAAAATAATAGGGAATAATAAATGGGATAATTTTATTACCATAAGGTGTTTGAAGGATGTTACATAATAACCAGGTAATGTGCTTGATATAGTGCTTGGCACATTGTCAGATTTCAATAATTATTAGCAATAATTTATTATTAGTAAAACAATTTTGCTTTGTTACCAATTCATTGTGTTATCTTGGGTCAATCCTTTATCTTTTAGGCTCTCATTTTCTTCATCCGGAAAATATAAAGACGAGTTAGGGTAGATGACCTCTAAGTTTCTTGAAGCTGTAATAAATAAATACTGCTATTTATAATGTACCAAAGGTGAATGACTTCCAGGATCTTGGGGCTCGGTTTACATGGTATAGCACTTGTTCTATAAATATGCTGGATATTTTTCATATAGATACCATTTAAGTATATCTTTTTCTTCCCTAGAAATGTAATTGGCTGCCATTAATTAATTTTTATAAAGAGCTTTGAAGATGAAAAGTGGCATGTAGTGGTGATTCATCAAGCATAAGTAGTTCAAGTTCAACACCACTGTAATACAGTCAGACTCTGAAGATAAGATTAAATTATAATGACTTTTAGTGACACAAAAGAAAATCATGAATCCCTTTTCTGAAGGAAAATATTGCACAAAATTATACATACGTGATAAATACTTGAACATTTTATTAAATACATTTACAAAGACAAAAATGCTATTTTTCAAATCAAAAATTTCTGAAATGTATATTAAGCATAACTGTTACTGAAATATAGGGGACATTGCTTTTGAAAATTTTTTTAAATAAATTTTTTGCTACTTATGATGTGCAGATGGGTAATTATGACTAACACCTTTTGGCTAACCAAGGCAGTCAAGTCTCTACACAGTTCCATTTCAAGAAATAATTTGATTCACAGTATCTTTAAATATATGGAACTATGAACCATGCAAATAAATAGTGCTATCAGGCTATGTGATATGAAAGACTTAAGACATGTAAGCGCACACGCAATTTTGACTCTACCATTCATTATATGAGTATATTTTAAATGTGCTTTTACGTTAGCATTTTTTTGATCCTATATATTATCTATTTGTAGAAGCTTATTGCTAAAACAGGATAAAGTATGCTCTATGAAACACTACTTATATAATTTGTAAGTCCTAGGATGCTTCCTTGGGAGGATAGAGAAGCAAGAGAAAAGGATATCTGTAACCCCAAGCTATGCATATATGAAGTAGTCTCTATATAGAGAGGAACAGATAATATAAATATTCTGTATATGTTTTTTGACTTGTGTCTTAAGAAGAATGCCTGAGATTCATCTTAGTGTGTCATTATATTTTATATAGGTGTATAAAACATATAATCCAAAATGTATTATAATTAAAATTGTCATATCTAAATTATATCATATACTCATTTTTTCAAAATCAACTGATGCTTGGTGGTAGGTTCATGCCTATAATCTTCCATTTTGGTACACAAAGGAAAAGTAATTTAGTTTCACATTATAGGGCATATAAATTTCCTGATATAAATTTTGTACTAATTCTGATCATTTTTCATGGCATTATGTAGAAAGATATTCATCAACTAATCCAAGTGTTTCTTAATCTTAAATGTTTAGAAAAAAATATTGGCAAAAGAATTATCATCATCTTACAATAAAAACACACACAAAATGAGGATATGATTTGTGTAAATATTTCACCATTTTGTATGGCCAACCTTAATTTCTCATAGCACATATTTTTCCTTCACAGTAATCCAGTGTTTGTGTATCTAACAAAGTAAAGCTGAGAGATTTTGAGTTTCATAAACTTCTTAGCAGAATCTGTTGGCATCATAATTTGCTTGTTGACTTTTAGTTCTAATTGGTTCACTTATTTCAAGATGAAAAAGCAAAAACGTAACTTGCTGGTTGATGTCTTACCTTTCATATTATTGCTCTTTCTTAAACATTAGAATATAATGTTCAGGAATATTTGTTGTAAGCATGTCTCTGAAGACATTTCCCCAAGGCAATATTCAGTTTCAAATTATGGTGATGATCTTCATGAAAAAAATTGATGCTATAAAATGAATTTGTATAGGTCAGTCAACTGGCCTTTCTATGACAATAGCATTTGTTTTCTCAAGGCCTTAGCAGGTCTATGAGAAAAGCCAATGAAAAAAAGATAAACTAGATTCAAAGTATTAATGTACCAATACATAATATATTTCAAGTTTTTTCCCCATATTTGAGAGTTGGGATTTAAAAAAAAGAATAGTTGGTGAAATTTTTTTTTTTTTTTTTTTTTTTGGGTCAGGGGTACAGCAAAAGTTGGTGAAATTTTTAAAGTAATTTTCTAAGTAGTTTGTCAAGATTGATTTCCATAAAACATTTATAATCTACATGAAGTACTACTATTCTTTAGAGTTGAGATGCATGAAAAAACAAGTAAGTTTGTGGGAGGATTCTATAATAATTAGTCTAAAGGTGAAAATTCTGTGAGCCAACAACTATTTGTGATAGTTGTAGCTTTAGTCACGGCTTAAATCTCATTGAGATCTCCTACAAAAAAACATATCTCTTCCTTTGGTTTCAAGCATTCGGCAGCGGTCCATTGTTTCAGACACCTATATCTAGATTTGGCCCAGTTTCTTCTCTTCCCCTATTGCTAAAACTCTTGGAAAGAAGGTGTGATGGAGGAGATGATAGTTCCATGAGAAGAGAAAGAAAATAAAGGCAATCAAAAAGAAGAACACAATGGCTTGACATGTTAGAGAACCCTAAACATATTTTCATTATCTATCTATCTATCCATTATCTATCTATCTTCTATCTAATTCATCCATCAATCAAACTTCAAAAGCTCATCTTTTAATTCTGCTCTGATTGGAATGATTCTGCCTCCTGTTGATGGATAGTGTTGCAGGGCTTGTTGCAGTTACGTTTCCACATCACTGTACACAGGAAAAAAAAATCACACTATGTGTAATAACAAAGCTCAGTCACATTGAATATTGTGGTTTCTTCTACTTGATCCTGACTTGGCTTACCAAACACCTCTCTCAGTGCCTCATTTTCTGAAAAGACATTTTAATTTTACACATGGAATTGCAGTAATTTTGAAGACTTAAATATCTAGACCTTTCCATTCCAGCCATTGTTTTAAATATAAAATTATTTTGCTGACAACTGTTGAAATATAGAAACAGTTGACATCAGCATGTCCTTAACGATTAGTAAGGACAAATTTTCTCAGATCCTGAATAGTTACTTAAGTTGCATTGCAGACGTTTTCCTAAGGAGGATCCAAAGTTTAATATTCAAAATATCTACGAAGGTATTTTCATCTAAATATTGGATATATTGGAATAAATACAGGTAATATTATTAGGAAAGGGTTAAATCATGATGATGTTATATAAATTTCTTAGTTTATCAAATATTTCCTTTACTCCTTAAAGTAAGTATATTATCATCAGGTTTAAAAACTAACGATTTATTAACTAAACTTTAGAGATATTTATTACCATTGTTTTTGGCATGATGGAATTTTATCTTTAAATCAGGAATAACATCCTCTGGAAAGTTTTCCTAAATCTTAATTTCTTAAGTTAATAGAAGTAATCATCTACAATTTTTTGGCTTTTTTTTCAAAATAAATATCAATATTCATCTGATTCTTTTTTTTTTCCCTGGCTGCGCCACCTACAGGATCCTAGTTCCCCCAACCAGGGATCGAACCTGAGCCCTCAGCAGTGAAAGCATGGAGTTCTAAACATTGGACCACCAGGAAATTCTCTCTCTCTTTTTTAGTTTTTGATTCTTGATATATTGATTAAAAAACAAATTATGCCACCATTTATTTTCTTACGTAAAATTCATCTTCCTCTCTTTGCTTGTACTGAATAGACAAGAAAAAGGCATATTTTAAAGGATAGAAATGTAAAGTATTCTTTAGAAAAACCTGTCATAATCGCTGATATTAATTGTCGCTAAGTTGACGCTCAGTTTCTCACTGCTTTTGTCAACTATTCAGAGGCACACAAATTATAACATAGCCAATACTGCTTTTAAAGAATGGTTTAGAACAAAACTCAACTGTTCTAATGTCACATAGACCAAGACTGGTACCAAAATAAATACTTTCCTTTGTTAATAAATGATGTATTATCACTTTTTGAAGTTGATCCTCAGCTAGGAACACAGAAAGAAGTACACTTAATAGCATGATTTATTTTGTACAATTTAATGAAGAAGCTGAAGCTGATTCAAACAAGTCTGTTGGAAATAATTTCTCAGAGAAGTAAACATTTATAAAGTCATGTCATGTTAATTTTTAAAATTTTCATAATTTATTTGAAAATATTTTACTTTATGCCCTTTTTCAATGAGTCCTATTTCAGACATATGCATTGCATAATTTTAAACTATTTGAAATGCTTTTGTTTTTGTAAACAATAAATGTATCTTTTCAAAATATTAATTTTAAATTCTCTTAAACAATACTATGTATTGGAGATCAGTATTTTTTAATCATCAAATTAACAAATTAAATAAAATTTTTTACATCTTAAGAGCTGCTCTTTTAAAAAAGTTATTTGCCACTATGTCCAAGAATAAATAACTTCTTTACCAAATTATTTTAGTAGCTTTGAGCTACCACCAAAAATACCCAGCATTTGCAGGCTCTGGCAGGAGAGCATAGAGATATGAGCTTGCAGGTCCTGGGAAATTTTCTCTTCCCACAGGTACATGTACCCACTTAATGAAATTCAGAGCCTTCTCAGGAATAAAGCTCTCAGGAGAACCCAGATCTTCACTATTAATTGTGAGATTTTAGAATGCTGTATTGTGTAAAGCAGTCATTGCAAATGTATACTAAAACAAACAGCAAAACCAAAAGGGGCCAAAATAGTCTGTCCGCTGATACGTTGCTTTTTTTTTTTTTTTTTTTTGCGGTATGCGGGTCTCTCTCTGTTGTGGCCTCTCCAGCTGTGGAGCACAGGCTCCGGACGCGCAGGCTCAGCGGCCATGGCTCGCGGGCCCAGCCGCTCGGCGGCATGTGGGATCTTCCCGGACCAGGGCACGAACCCGCGTCCCCTGCATCGGCAGGCGGACTCTCAACCACTGTGCCACCAGGGAAGCCCCACGTTGCTTATGTTTTTAAATGAGTTCTAAACTGTTTATTTTTATCTCACATGAAATCTAACCAGACTAGTTACCCATGTCTTAAAAAGGCAAATCCTTGTGTGACCATCAATGCATTGGTCAATTTTTTTTTTTTTTAATTGCACTTGTCATCCCAACTTACGTGCTTTCCCAATATTCAAGATATATCAATACTCTACATGTGTATGCCTGGGTATTAGGATAAGGAACAAATGTATTTAGATGCAATACACGGTTGATTTATGTGCCTAAAACATGATTTTATTACTGTGAAATTAACATCTAAAATAAAATTTCATTCAAGCATCGCATTTTTTAAAAAAATTTTATTTTATATTGGAACATAGTTGATTAACAATGTTAAAAAATCCAAATTTTTAATATTTATATGATTTATAGAGTTTGTGATTTCTTAGTAGTTAAACATACAATGTATATCTTGAATTTAGTGATACACATTTTTACTTGTATGGAATGCTGGGATTGTGATGGAAAGTTGAGATAGGATAGTGTTGAAATAAAGGAAACTACTCTAAAAGACTAACAAGAAAGATTAAGAATGTTATGAATTGTTTTCTGGCTTTAAAGTGTGCCACATTTAATATGTGTTTGTCTTATATTGTCTTTCTATGGTTTTATTCTTTGACAGAGTGGTTAGTGGCAAATTCATCTCTCTTTTTTATCTGAAATGATTTAGTTGTAATAAGAAACTTGTTTTTCTTTTCTCCCTTTTACACTTTTCCTGCACAACTTTGCTTTATTCTTTAACCCCTCCTCCCCAAATCCAAATGAAGTATCATGACTTTGACTTCAAAGCAATTTTTTAAAAAGTCCAGTTACTCACTTGAAAGAAGGGGTAACTCTCTTCTATGCTGTGTATGATTTTTTTTCTTCTAAATAAGATACGTCAGCAATTTGAATTTATTTCTAGAACATCGATGGAAAATTGATTTAAAATAAAACTAATGGTGCATTAAAAGTTTGCTTTTTTTCTAGTTTAGCTAGACTGGTTTAATAGTTAAATAAAACTTGGGTGTTAAGATCAAAGTTTGTTATAAAAATAAAGCACTAAGAGTTTTGGAACTTATTTTGCAAATGTAAAAATGTTTCTAAGTTTGTTATCAGGATACGATTTAAAGAGTGAAAAATTATCAGACACCGTAAAGTATGAGCTAATATGGGTAAAATCCTAGAAAGCGCAGTCTGTATACGTTTTATTGACCAACTGTCTGGCCCAGTATTACGCATGCAGAAAACCATCAATATATACTTCTGGAATTGTATTGAACTGAAGATTGAGGATAGCTGATCAAGGTCTCAATCACTGCAAAAATTCACATCTTAGGACTTGTCTTTCTTATGGTAAATGAACCTAAGGAAACCTAAACTTTGAAACTTACTTGCTATTAATCTTTCAGTAAAATTTTAATTTTTATTCGATAATCCTCAAGAGATTGTCATTAACAGTTAATAAATGAAAGACAATGCTTGCCTTGACAATAAACCAAGAGGATTTTTAGTACAAATTTAGATATTTTTATTCTTCTCTTCCAAATATGTACTTTTTTTGCAAAATGTAGTAAGAGAAGGAACTTCAATTGAAGACAAAGCTTTCTACAAGTCTTTTTACATTTACTCTCTTGATTGATAAGGACATCCCTTTACTGGTTTAGGACCTGTTTATGATCTTCAAACTCAAAACAAAGATATTATTTTTGTAAATAATCCTTTATAATTTAATATTTTCTGGTAGCAAATCTCTAAATATATTCATGACCACATTTAGAAAAAAACACTGACACATAGTTTTTCTCTACAATGACTAATGCTTTGCGTTTTCTTTAGTGTTCAGCAAAATGCCTTGTACGCTGTAAGAATTTGCTAAGTTTGTTCTGGTAAGAAGAAAACAATCCCTTTGGACAAGACAATTAGGTGTGACAATTACGCTACTATAAAGCCTGAAAAGTAGAAATTTCATATATTCTATCACTGGAAGTACTTTAACATTATATACATTTAAAAGACTTCATCACTTTTAAAATCTCTGAAATAAACTAAAGAGATTCAGCTCGTTTGTAGGTGATCTTACTCTATGTTAAAGTTGCCTCTTCAGGTATATACATACACGTGTGTGTCTATGAGTCTATGTATACACACATTTAATATGTGTGTATACATAGACTCATAGACACACACGTGTATGTATACACACATTTAATATGTACACATAAGCATATATACTGTGTGTGTGTGTTTGTATACATAGGAAGTAAATACATGCATGAAGTATATACATGCATTTACAGTAAATCATATTTTCTATTTCACATGCTGGTTCCATGGGTGCTTTATTTTCCTCCTTTTTGATTGATCTCCAGTTGGCAGTGTCTCCCAGCATGTGAGCTCTAATTTTTTTGCCCCATAGCCTCTTTGTCAAGTAGCTAATGATCTGTAAACAAACACTTAAATAGGGAGCTCTCTATTTACAGGAAGCCATCTGTGAATTCTTTTGTGATGTGAATAATCACATCCTAATTTATCTGTTTTCCAAGTTATCTGGCTTCTTTGAAGCAAGGCTATCTGGAGGTATTATTTTAGAATAAGAAAGCAAAGAAAATTGATCTCTCAGGTACTCCTGCTCTTTGAAAGTCTTGAAGAAAATTCTACCAATATTTAAGAACATATTTGATGAGGTAAGAAACATATAATTAATAACAAAACAGAATTCTCAGTTAGGACCATACAGATCACGGCCATTGAGGAAATTCAAAGCCAGGACTGCTTAATATGCAATAATGTGTTCCTATAATTCATGATAATTTGTTGTGAAGATATAGAGAAATGTTACTTTATATTTTGGAGTAAAATAAAACCCATATTGTTTGAGGAATATACTGCTCCCTTCTCTTCTCATGTCTCTTTGTATTTATATAAATATGCTTATTCTTAAAAATATTGTGAAATTGAGCCCTCGGTATATATATTCTGAGTAATTTATTTCACCATCAAGTTTTCAGTGGGCAGGGAATCACTGATCTGGTGTACAAAAGCTTTTATAAAGACCAATGGTCAGAGCCACTGTGGCTTAGAAAAACCTAAAGTGGTTTCTATGGAAACCATGAAAGTTAAGCAATGAAATAATTTTAGATAGTATTTAATATCTGTGTCTACTTCCTCTATAATAAAAATAGCAACCTAAACTTTTCAGGTAATTATATATTTTTTCCCAAAGTGCTTCATTTTTAAATCCTTTGGATTATATAGATACAAACATAAATTAAAATGACGAAGTACTGTATCTATGAGGAAAAGGGAACACATCTTGTTTCTTCACATACATATAGACAATTTTATTTAGGAGCTGTATGAACCTGATACCCAAAGTACACTAGCTAAACATTGTAGTAAAATTTGGAGGAAAAATGCAGAATTTTGTTAAGATACTGAATTATTGAACATTGAATGTACATATTACATAAATTCTATATGGTATACAATTAAAGTTAATAATTTTATTAATCTGTATATGACTAAAGTTTTATTTTTTGTTGGGGGGACTTGGTAATAGAATGTAGTTCCTTGTTCTATGAGAGTAAAATTAAATCTTTTTTTAAAATTTAATTTATTTATTATTTATACAGCAGGTTCTTATCAGTTATCTATTTTATACATATTAGTGTATATATGTCAATCCCTGTCAAATCTTATTAACTAATATCAACGTCTTGTTTCAGGAGAATAGAAATATGCTTATTTAGTTACATATTTTGATACACAGTAGATCCATGTTGCTTGAAGGTCATATGGAGTGTTTAGAATAAATTTTTTGCTAGAACTTCCATTAAAGGCTTGAATATATATTTGAAAATAAGATAATTTTTTATTTTCTAAGAATATTTGTTCTTTTGTGTGTATGTGTATGTGTGTATATATATATATAGTTCTTGGAGCTTCCCTGGAAAAACTAAAAGATCTCCAGTTTTTATTTTATAAAATCTTATGATATTTTAAAATGTGAAATTCATCAAAACATGTTTAAATTAGCATCTTGGAATTTAGTTTATAATTGAAAGCAAATACTTTTATGAAACATCCAACTGTGTTTCTTAAAATGGCATAAAAATACTTTGAGTAGGGAATCTAAGATATTAGTCTGTAGCATTATTTTCGTGATGTGTGTTTTCTCCCATCTTTTCTGTACAATCATAAATTTTATAAGCAAGTGTTTGTGTTTCAGATATGATTTCAGAAATTTGCTCTCCTATTTGTGTAATATCAAGGGTATCTACAAGAACCTGAAAAATAGGATATAGTTGGAGATAATCCACTATAATCCCAATACAAAAATCAAGGGAGAAAATGGTCACAGCAGTAAATTATTCTTTCATTCATTCTTGTTACCTTGATTCCACCAATTTTCTTCAAATCTCTCTGATTAAAGTCACTGCCCCCTACCTCACTCAAAAAATGTTTTTTAACTAAAAATATGGGGAAATATCAAGTAAACAAATTAGGTCAGCATTTTGATTTGGTTTTAGAATTGTGAAAGTCATTTAAAGTGTTCTTATATAACAGGATTATGAATATGGCATGAACCAACAGTTTTCAATTTCCTATTATAAATTGTATAAAGGGCCAAAATGTTTAGAATATGGCTCAAATATTCCAACCTCAAAATTCTCAGTGATAAAGTGGATAATGTTTTACTTTCCTCATTTCAGTGCATAATAAATTTAATGTTTTCAAAAGTGAATATTTATTTAGGGATACAGTATAGACTGTACATTAGAGTTACATTTTACATGCCCCTCTGTAAAGAATAGAATGGTTATCTAGGATTAGTATAGCCAGTTTTCATTCAAAAGCCTATCAAGTTAAAAAAAGGTTAACATATTACACATGTGAATGGTATTAAAAAGTCTTCCTTAGTACTCACAAAGTTTCAGAAAAAATGACAAGGACAGGATTGTGAGAGAACTCAGTGCCTCACTAGAACACAGTGGCTTTAATAGTCATAATGTCAATCCACACTTTTTAAAGATTAAAACGAATCTGTTGTTAGTATTTAGCAGATTGTAAATTCCAAAGCCTTCCCATTTTACAGCTGCTGCAGTTGAGATCAGTAAGGTAAAGTTTCTTTCTGAGCTCCTATAAACACCTTGTTTTTATTTTCTGTGAACATAGCAGCGCTTCTGGGGGTAGGGGCTTATTGTCTCACGACTTTATTTTCTAGGTAGTTGGATTCTGGTGAGCAGGTATTCACAGCGCAGTGTACCAGGTCGCTGAGTATGAGACTCCCCATTTAGTATGTTTTTACTTTACAAAGAGATTCTTCAGAAGTTCTGAAGTTCCTGGATTCAATTAAATTTAGTCTTTTCATACTTAACGTATTTATTTTCTCTCTTAGAAATAAATGTTTTCAAATCTTATATAATTACTCAGATTCAAAATGTCCAAGGAGCAAAACAATTTTATGAAAATGTATTCTTTCTTAGCATCACACTTTCACAGATTATAGAATGCTTTGATGTGTGTTAACAGTGCTTCGATTTGTTTAAAAATGCAACTATTTAATGTTTTTATTGCTAACAATAAAAACTGACTCTGCAATATGATCATTTTTGTTTCTGACCCAATATACAAAACAAAAGCTTTGCTTATTTATTTGATTAAAATGCAAAAGTGCAAGTGCATTCAGGTTTGTGTTGTATAGAATAGAACTTATTTTATCAGTCACTTTCATAACCTTTAAAGAGTCTTAAATAGTACATATGAAAAACACATTCATATCAGGGTCCCCTTGGGGAGTTTTTCTTTGGTTTAAGAAAATTTTATTAAAAATTGGCATTGCAAATAACATTTTTCATAACTATATGTAGACCTGTTAAAATTTTTATTAAAACTGGAGTTCGGCCTGTTCTTTTTCATCATTCTATCAGATATTAAACTCCTGCAGCAGCTGTAGGAAATAGAGAAAGGGATTTTCAAAGGGATTTGAGTCTCCCTGTCTCTGTGCCTTTAGTGATCATATTATCATAACTATCACACATAACAAAGCTCTAAATCTGTAATTCAGATAAAGTAGTCAGGACTCTGAAATACAAAAATCCAAACATATGCCATAACATTTTTTTGCAATGCTGGCTCCTTTAACATGGATTTTGTAAACTTGGAGAGGCATTCAAGAGATCTTGTATACGAATACAAACTAAACAACATTGTTAGCAGGATGTTTGACACAGATTTAATTAGGGATATTTTCATACATCCAAGGAATTCCATCAAAAGACCATGCCTGCATGTGCTAGCAAATTATAATCAAACCTCTAAAGGTTAATAAGAATGAAACCAGAAGCTTGTTTTCAAACCAGGTCTATACGCATCTATGTCTAACTCTTCAACAGGGTCTGAGCTCTCTCTCGAGAGCAGCATTCCTTAAACGCAGTGTTAAAAATGGTAAGTGTGACCACATAATTCCTTTGTGAATTAAGTAAGTTAAAAATGAGGGTAATAAAATTGTGAATGGGCTGACATGCAAATTAAAATTATACAAAAAGAATTATACGAGTTTTTTCCTCACATTTATAGAACAAATTTATAACAATATCTGCATTAAAAGAAGATTTGAGCTGTGAAAAGTTAGTAAAACTCTCATCAGAATTTCCAACCAGTTTGTAAATGAGCATATATTTATTGTAACAGTGCCTTCTACTGGTCACACCTTATTTATGATGTAAGTGAATATACTGAATAGTAATGAAAACTTCCACTTACCCTAAATTATTCTTGGGTATGTTAATTGCCTTTGTTATAGTATTTCTGTGAATTGCAACTTTTATTCATAAAAAATATAGCATGTTAGAGATTAACACATTTTATTTCTGTTATACTTTAGCAGTAATTAGACCTTTTGAAAAGTTTCTCCTGTGGAGAAAAGTATTTCCTAAATAATACAACTTGAAGTTTGGAATATTTTCACCTGTTTATTTTTATTGTCTTTCTGATTTAGAAATCGATCTTGTACTTACTGGCATTTTTCTTTTTAGTTTTCCAGTCATATTGTGTCTAATTAAAATTAGTGGAATCTTTATATATTATCAATATCTATAAAATTTTGGAATCATGACATTTATTTGTAAATTGAGAAATGCAGCAGAATTTAAAATATAATTTAACTGACAAAATGTTTAACAATATTTAGTGAAAATTGTGAAAACTTCTTCTAAATACGAAGGCATAACAAAGATGGTTGGTGTTAAATTTGCTTTGAAAAAGAATCAAATAATCAAAAAGAGAAGCATTTAGGATTGTGAATAAAAGTTGTATTTTTTTCAGAAAAATATTATAGCTAGTGTGACATTAATTCATCTTTAGTTATACAATAAAGATGCCAATAAAATCTATTTATAAGCCCATATTATTTCAATTTTAATTTTAAATAATATTTAACAAAGGATATGTATAAATGATTATAGAATAATTGTTTTCTACCAAAAAATGCTCCAATTAATTTTAGAGAGGTATAATTTACACTGAATGAGCTGTCTTGCTGAAATAACCTTTTAAAGAAATTCTGGACATGGACATTTGATTATTTGTAATAAAATTAAAATCTATACTGTGGGAAAAAATATTTTACTTTGGTTTCCTAAGTGTGAAATCCTTCCTTTATTGCTTGAAGCAACATTTTTAAGAAGCTTTATCACACAAATTAAAAATCTGAGTGTCTGATAAAATTCATTCTATTTCATTAGAAAGAATTACTTCAATAGGGACAATTCTGCTTATGTTAGAAATAATGTAAATCGGAAGGAATCCTCCTGATTCCCTATACCACAAACATTGCACATGAGGGCTCACTAGTGCTAACTCGACTAAAATCAGAGAAACTTCCTGAAGAATATATCCCAATGGGGGAAATTGTTAGGATGTTCAATTCAGAATTTGGAGTAACCCACATGACCATAAGATTCAACGGAGAAAACACCATATGTTTATTTCTCCAAAACTATTTATTCCAGTAATTGTCTTCTCTAGGAGTGAAATGCTGTCATAATAATGATATCTTAACATGGATGGAAGAAAGGTAAGAATGAGAAACACTTAGTACAGTATTTTTAGAATAGTGTTCCAGTGAGATTTCAATCAATAATGAAAAGAATTGTTTTAATGGGAGAAAAACCTTAGAAAAAGACTTGCTAAAGGTGTAAGGGCTCTGTTTCAGGTTTAGAGAATAACATCTTCAGCCTCTCCTGTGTGAAGAAACCCCTCATTTGCTTTATAATAAGGGCATCCGTTTTGTTTACCATGTGGCATCCATAACGAGGGTAGAGGTGTTTCTTGTAAAGTTTTGTTTTTTGGAATGAAGTACATATATCTTCACAAAACAAGTGTCTAGTTGCTATTTATCCATGGGTGACTATTTCCATATTATATGTGCACATTTACACTTGCATAGATGCACCCATGAATAATGAACTGTGGAAATGTGTGCGCAAGGACAGGGAAAGAGACAATACATGACAGTGGGCCGTTAATGCACTTTCATTTCCATGAGTTAGGGATAATTGCATAATTCATGAATGGCAGAGAAAAGTCACAAGTGTGAATTGCATATGGGCAACTTAATATATGTTTAATGGTGAACCTACCACGCTAGTTAAAGGATACATTTAAACTTACATCAATTTTAGTTTGGAATTAAACCATTTTAAGTGGCGTTATCGATAGGAATAAAAAAATCTGCTCAACATAATGTAATTCTTTCCTAATAAGGATAGACTATTTATAATCAGTATATTCTGTTTTTGCTTAATTTGCCAGCACACTAGTTTTCATATCTTTGTATTAACTATGATTCATTCATATTGTATTTTATGCAAGGCATTAATGTAAACAAAATTGGGTTCTCATTTTTTTTTGAAATTACCTTGTGTCATCACTGAAGCTGTTAAATTCACTGAAGACGTTCAGGTCATATTTATACCATGTTTAACATAGACATTGTAATGATGATGTGTATTCCATAGAGAATAGTGATCTTTAGTTAGAACTTTAGACATCTCAGTAGTTTCTTGAGATGTATAATAAGTAGAATTCCCTATGCTTTTGTTTTTCTTGGTTGGTAGATTTAAACCATAGTACTCAGGAATTAAATATTCATTGAGAAATACTTTCTAGTATTATTTAAATAGTACAGACAAATGAAGACGTTAAGACCCTTCCATGAGAAGAGCAATGGATTAGCAATTTTAAAAGATTTTGAATACAAAGTGCTGTCTGGTCCAACAATAACACGGTGTCATTATGGGGGATAGGTACTTGTATATTTACACACTTGGACACACTGTATCCGAATACTAAATCCAGAGGCCAGTTGACAGACCTAAAATTATGCCTGAGAGGTATAAATTTTTATCATCACTCTGAGGAGTCGAATTTAACCTTATCCTTTATAATTAAACTCCAATATGCAAGGAGATCTCAATGCCCTCCTTTCCTGGGCAGCTTCACAAATACAAATTGGTAGTTGTTCACACCAGTGCCCTGTTCTCCTACTGCAGCCTGTGTGTCCCTGTATACCCGGGAGGAAGCAGAAACAGTGAACCCGTCATCTCAAAGAAAAAAGCATTCAGTATTTAGACAGAAACCCCCAGATATTAGTTTTCTAAGATCCACAATACTTAATGGAATAATGTATTTTCTTAAGTAGGAAAAAAAGCACATGAGATTCAAATCTATCTTCACTTACATTACATAATTATAAAATGTACTAATATGAAGTATTACTGGAAGAGTAATATTTTAAGTACAATGAACATAACACGGTGCTATTAATGAAATAACAGCACAGAATTTCTGTCTCTGTCACTAAAACGTCTACAATTTGTTAACATTTTAAAGCATACTTTTCCTCTTCTATTAACTGGAACAGACCAATGGCACATTTTCAGGGTGGTTGTTGGAGATTCCATAGGCAGTATTTTTATAATCATTCTTGGGCATCAGACAGGTATTTAACAGTTTGGTTCAGGTTGTCTAGGACAACAAGAATGTTGCTATGCTGTATCTCCAAGCCGCTGGGATGAAATCATTTGTGACAAAGCAGTGAAGATTAAATTTGTAACAGATACAACACCTTTGAAGTACTAGCTTGTGATTTCACAGTGGCATTATAAGTCTTACTGCAGTATTTAAGCAGTTAGAAAGAATGCTGGTTACTAGCAGTTGAATTTTGTAAAATAGGATTTTATTGTCTTTAACTAGCCATGGCAGCAGTTTGTATTATCCTAGCACAACATTTTTATAGCCATGTATTAGAGCTGGTGAGTACTTTTTCACGCTCTTCATTTTCCAGGTAAATTCTTTTATCTGCATGACCCTATGTTATATAAATATAGGGCTATATAAATATGTACAAGTACAAGCATATATAATACATAAAATATAAATATACACATATATCAATATAATGTATTTGGAAAATTTAATAGTATTTTATAAAAGGCCAAAGGAAAAAACTCTGTTTTATTTCTCCCAAATGACATTTTCATGGTCAGATATCAAAGTATTTCAGAGCTCACAGAATTGCATGTCTAAAGTAACTTAAAATATATAATACCATAAAGCTGAACTATTCCCTTAATAATCTTGAAAGTAAAGCATCAGTGATACAGAAAGCATTATGCTTTGTTACTAAATCTGGTCACTTCTAAATTTCCTGTCTTATCATGTGTCAGAAAGAGTCTGGTTCCTAAAAATAATGGCTAGAAATTTTGAGGCACGTAACAAACCGCTTCTTGATGGGGAATATGATCTCCACAGATGTTTTATTAGGGAAGCATCTAAGGTTCAAATCTGTATGCCAAAATTTTATGTAAGTTAATATTAAACTTGTGTAATGCCAGTCTGTTTTAATCAGTGTACAGACTTCAATGGGTTAACTTGGTATGAGGGTCAGGTTTTATATGTTTATATTTTCTTAGCCTTGGTCAGGAGAAGTGGCTTTGCTTGCCCTTGTGCGATGCCGGAGTGGTAGGGTTTCACTTCGTTTGAAAACCTAGCACATCCCAAGAGGTTACCTTGGTGTAGATTTCTCTCTTTCTGTATTAAATCGCTCATTGTCGCAAAGTGACTGGTGCTGCTGGGCTTTGAAAAGAACTTCTAAGAGGTTAAAAAAAGCTTCTGTATGAAAGGATTTTTTACTTCTGCAGACAGAATACAGTTTGCAGCTGTTTGACTTGCGACAGTGATATGGATCTGATTGTATACAGTATAGCAGGAGCCATGGATGCAGCTGGAATAGAGGTTATAAATTTTAAAAGCAATGCAGATTTTTGCCATTAATTGGCGCTAATAAAAGCAAACTCAATGGCTTCTAACTGTGGGAGCCTGTGGCTCTGTATCTGATATCAGGAATTCATACACATTACACAGTTTTAGTGATTCAGACCACGACTAATTGAAATATGAGGCATACTGATCAAATTTAGCATTACCAGCATGCACTATGGTTTGGGACTGTATGGCGACAAGGTAGCATTTATTACTTATTCTCCATAACACTGCTTGATTGAAATATCTAGCTTATGTTGTCAGCAGAGGCCCAGCTGGGCTTTAGTACAGCTAATTAAGTCATTAAAAGAGAGGTCAAGCAATCTAATTCTTGCATACTAAAGTACAAAAAAGTCTTTTATTATATTTTTTAATAAGTTAAGATTTGAATTTTTAAATAAATTTCTTTTTAATAATAAATGCATTTACTGGTTTATTTATTGAAGTCTTAATTTAAATATATAGAGGTAAGAAATTACGAACTTGTCAATACACAATTTCCAAAGCAGTTTATATGGTTATGTTCTTTAAGAAGTACATTGTGCCTGTGATTTTTGAAAGTTGTTCAATAAATTAAATACTGATTTAAGGGGTATAGCTTCTGATGCTTTTCAACTGATTATTTCAATGTGGTGGTCTCTTTTAGGGAAAATTTTCCAAGCTACGCATAATTGAGTTTTTTTTAGTGCATCTTTTACAACTCAAAGCAAATATATACTATAGTAGTCCTTGTTCTGAGGTCTTTTTGGGTAAAAATCTGAGGTTCTAATCTTTTATGTCTCTGTAGTTTATCAAATGCCTTTTCAAAGTCCTTTCCATTTCTCTGTTGGAGAGAGCCCATGAGCTTCTGGGTGCCGATGAGTCAGTGCGGATGGAAGCATTCATTTATTTGAGTGGACATGTGTTAAAACTGCTCAAAAGTTTTTTAAAAGTTGTGGGGATTATTGACATATTACCCAAAACACTGCTTATTTCAAAGTGTCTGAGTGGTACAATGAAAATCTAATATTTTGAATGATGACTATTTTGCTTTCCTTTATTACTTTAATATGTATGAATAGTCCAATTGATATTTTCTCATGTTAGGCTCTTAAGGTAAACACTGAACATACTAAATATTCCAGAGATGATTAACCAACAGATGAATGAATAACTTGGGTGCACAGTGTCAATTGTTTGGAGGAGAATATATAACTCTTATGTCTTTTTTTCCTTTCACATTAGCTCTCCATTATTCACAGTCTCCAAAGCTAGGGTAGAAGAGAGTACATGAAGCTAAAATCTGTTCATTTTATTACTGTATACAAATGGCCTGGGATAATGTTTACAGAAAAAATTGTTTCGATTGTATGTTGAATTAAATTAACAATGAAATTAATTTCTGCTTGTTATTCCTGTTCCTATTCAGTATATATCATTAATAATTAGTAGATACCATTGATTGTGTTTTTCTTCTTAGAGGATTTATTGTATTACAAAGAAAATTCAAAAATCAAGAAAGGAATAAGAAGCGTGATGAGAGAAGCTTTAAAAAGTAGGGACAGTATGATACAAAGTAGTTCAAATTACAAGTGCTGCCTTAGTTCAAAATGGCTCGAAATATCAAGTGAGGTCTGCTTTAGAAAAATCCTAGAACTATAAAGAGACATAGGTCTTATTCAAGTTTTCATATCTGTTGAGGATCCACTTTCAGCATGCGATTGGCATGGGACAACTGTTACTAATTTTTACACTTTTATTAGAGGAGAGCCTGCAGATCTAAATAAACTACTGCTATTTTGGCAGGAACTGTATGTTTTCAAGTAAAATCTGCACGGACATCAAATATTTTTGTGATACTAGCTTTCCAAAGATGGAGAAACTCTGGACTATTTAAAGATAGCTGGTTGTTCCATAGCCGTAACTGCTTAAAAGCCTTTGGAAGTAACATTGTCTAAGATGCAGCTTTCCTTGCTAATGTGTTTAATTCTGTTGGAGTCCTTGTTATTCATACCTATTGGAGAGTCAAAGGCAGTATCCTAGAGATTGGAGCACCTGTCATAAGACGCAGAGTATAGGAAGCACATATTCATAAATCAAGTCAGGAGAACAGTCCTTCCCTGGGAACGCTGTATAAGTTCTGTTAAAAAGAGATTCTTGTGAAAACTGTTCTTCACTGCATATGCAGTCCGTATTCCAGGTTGTCTTTTCTAGAGAAGAGTAAAAACATGCCGGACTCAGAATCATACGAACAAACACAGGAGTAGTTGATTGTGGTTCAAAGCTAATATCAGAATTTTTTTCTTTGTCCTAAAAAATAATTTTTGATCTCTTGCAAAAGTAACTTTTTACATGGTGGGTTTCGTGAATAATAATAGATCTTACATGAACCATTTGAGAGACGCATTTAATGAGACACATGATAATCAGACCAAAGAATAATCATATTCTTGGAAGGGTAACTCTCACGGCTCAGTTCCTGCAATTAGAGTGACAGAAAAATTCCTTGTCAACTCTCCCAGCCCTCCTGCCTTTATCTCAGGCTACCTCTCAAAGGGAGTCATGGAGGAAGAATCACACTAGTTAGGCACCTATTACTGATGTTATTACTGATGTTCACAGATGAATTAGAACACACATTTGGTCCCCCAAAACCTGTTCAAAAGCTTTATCGTTACTAATGTTTCAAACTGGATTCAAAGGACAATGTTCCTAAGAAATTTCTATCTCTCCTAGGAAAAAACATATTGCTTGCAGTTTTTCTTCAAAACTTTAAAACTGATTAATTTTGTTAGTTATCTATCGAAAATAAGTATCTCATTTTCCAGGATTCCGAAAGTTTCCAATTTCTTAACGTAAATTTATTGTAAGGACTATGAGTACGGAATATGACCTGGTCTCAAATGAATTCTAGCTCAATTTTAAAATCAGAAGTTATGGAAGGTTTTGGGTAAGCCCGAGAATCTCTGGGCGCCTGTCCAAAATGAACCTCTAAGTCTTTTGAAGTCTACCCATCACTAATATACACAGTACAGTCTAATCCAGCTGTCTGCCCCTTTTCCTGTTTCCCTTTCTCTTTCTTCAGTCTGTCTTGAGGTACCAGTAGCTACTTACTGTGGGAGATGTTTAGTAGAATGAACATTGCCTCTTGGAAATGTTCCTGTACAATGTGTCTAGGGTTTGTTTGGGGGAGGGGGTGGGGGGAAAACAGGTAATATTTTAGTCATTTGTTTTTCTGGTTGACATCCATTTACACCATAGTAATTCCTACCCAACTTCTCAATTACAAAGTATTTTAGCTATCAGTTATAACAACAATAACTTTGCAAGATTTGTTTTCTGTTTCAACAAAAGATCATACAATTTTAAAGAGCAGTGCAGATTCACAGATGAAAGTAAACAAATATAATTTTAGAAAATTAAATTAACACCTCTTAATACTACAAGCATTTATATTGTATACTATTAAAATTTTTGCACGGGTTAAGTCAGTGGAATTAAAAAATTGTTTTTACATTTTACAGCAGATAGTTTGGTCAGTGACCTTATTATTTTAATATGTGTTTATTTCAAAGTCTTTTTCTTAAAAATCATCTTTGGTTAGGAATGGATTTTGGATAAAGATAGAAAAATTTAAAAATTCCAGCAAAGAAAAATATAAGCCTAGTTTCTAAGAAACCTTTGTGATATATGCATTGAAAAATTCAGATTGTGGTTAGGAGGTATTTCAACTAACCAAAATACTTAAAATAGTGTGCCTTTTGAAGATCTTTCCTTTCTTGGTCATTTTGTACTGTTCATAATTGGATATTCATTTTTTTGGGACTCATTCTATTGAACTGTTTCTGAGACGGAAATTCTTTAAATATTTCTATGCATATCTTCCAAAAACAGTAGCAGAGTCAATTTAAAGAATTTTATGTTATCACAGAACTTCACACAAGTTAACTAAAAACACAGGGCAAGAGCAGAGGAGCCAGTTTCATCACTGCTCTGACTTGTGTAATAAAGCCCGATTTTATGTAAATAAAAGACCGATGAGTTGGAGGGACGAAAGATCATGACTGGAGAAAAGACTGCAAGTTCAGGTAAAGAAAATATGGGAGTCTTTTCTTTTTTCTCTATTCACCATGCCCTTCTTCTTGTTTTTCTCCCCCTCTTTATGATCAAAATCACCAAAGCACTGAGCAAGCCTTGTGTGCAGATCACCATACCAAGGGCTGTGAAGTGCTAGTCATGGAAAAATGGATGTTCACAGTCTTAAAAATAAGTAAATGACCAAACACACACACACACACACACACACGCATGTGCATGCACATGTGCACACACGCACGCACGCACACACACGCACACATAATTTAGAAATTTCGGGGTTTGTTGGGAGAATGAGATGAGAAAATGTCTGTTAAGGAACTTTTGAAGATTTAATTTCATTCAAAATTCCAACAGGGTTTTGTGGGAAGCTTACAAGCTGATCCTAAAATTCACACAGAAAAGAAAAGAACAAAGAATAACCAAGACACTTTCTGAAGATTAAGAAAAGGGGAGTATTGGTGCCATTAGGCTATAGTAATCAAGATAAAGTGTTACTGAAACAGTAGACAAACAGACCAGAATGAAGAGCTTAGACAGAGACTCCTTCATAAACGGAGACTTGGGCTAGAAAAGGGGCTGCTTCATGATATTTTGATGTATTATTCAAAATGATGTATTACTCAGAAAATGGCAGTAAGGCAAGTAGTTTAGCCACATGGAAAAAAAAAGTAACAAAATTTGAGATGAATTAATATCTTAATGTGAAAAGCAAAGACTTGAATCTGTTAGGAGAAAATATTGGAGAAAATACAATATCAGGGCAGAAGACCAAACAAAACAAAACAAAACAAAACCCACACACAATATAAAGAGAAAGGTTGATATATTTGATTATATTAAGTAATACAAATTTCTGCGTATCAAAGGATTCTATAAAATAGGAGAAGATAAAGTAAATCTGGGAGAAGATATTTGTGTGGTATATAGGTAATAAAGGGTTAACATATAACATATATAAAGAATTTCTATAAATCAGGAAAGAAAAGACCTGTAGCCCAATAGAAAAGTGGGCAAAAGATAACAAGAAGGATTTCCTGGGAGAGGCAAACTAATAAAGCAAAAAAAAAAAAAAACAGATGAAAAGATGCTTAGAGGCATGAAATGTAGATTACAATGATGAGATATTATTTATATCTATCGGGTTGGCAGAAATTAAAAGGAAAATATCGAGTGTTGATGAAACTATGAACAAGTGGGAACTTCTATGCACTGCTTGTGTGAATGTAATTTGGAACAAATAACCGTAAAGAATATTTGGCATTTTAGTAAGTTGGAGCGTGCACATACTTTCAAAAAAGTTTAGAAAATGGAGATGGTGATTAGAAGACCAAAGAAATCCTCTACCTGCTACTTGTATACAAGGCAATATACAAAGATGTTTATTCCAACACTCTTTGCAATTAGAAAAAAATGTAACATCTTAAATTTCCATCAGTGACCATTGGCTAAATAAAATGTGATATAATTGTGCAACAGAATACTACAGATCAGTTGGAATAAATGATATGGAGGTGCATGTATCAGCAGGTAGAAAACTAGAAAGCCTAATCATAAGTGAAAATGTAGGTTGCAGAATCATACAGAGTATATCATTTTATAATGCTTGAAAAAAACAAAAACATTATATATTGTTTATAGATAAATATATACATAGTAAAAAACACAGATATGCAATGTATAAACCCAACTTCAGAGTACTGATTAACTCTGTAGAGGGAGGAAAAGAGGGAAATGTGACCTGGGGTAGGTTCAAAGGGGCTTCAACTCTATTTGTAATATGTTCTCTTTAAAAAAAATTACAATTAGCAACATGTTAAAAATTCTTTATACTCATATTCTATGTATTTTTCTGTTTTATTGAAATAAAGTTTCAGGAAATTTTTGAAGCAATTCATTCACATTTATTTAAAATAATTTATTAAAAATAATAAAATAATTACTCAAAATTATATAAACTTTCAATCAAGTGAATTATATTAAGAGGTTGGGATTATTACAGTTTAGAAGCTTGGAGGAGGAGCCATGCAGAAGTGGAATTCAACCTCTTTGGGGGACTCTGGCTGGCTGGAAGGGGTGTCTCTGAGCAGAAAGATGAGGCTGGACTGGGAATATGGGAAGTCACCTTCTGCTACTGGGACTAATATCCACTGCCAGGTTGAAGAGGATTGCTGAGGTCATGATAGAGAGACAGGAAGGACCAAGTCCTCTGTCCCTCTTCCGGCCTCCCAGTCTCCCTCTGGTGTCCCCCCCGCCCAGTGTCGGAACTTAACGGGGAACAGCTGGCAAAATTTAACTGTTGTTTGCTGAGTCCCAGCCCCAGAATCACAAAACAGAGCATATAAGTGTGGTTTTAAGGCTGAGAGGCAATAACTTGATAACAGACGCATCACAGAACACCTACTTCCTGTCATCTCACACTGCAGAATATCTCTCTGTTTATAATGGTAAAAGTAAAGGCTGCTTATTCTTCCACGACCTATTTTATATAGACCTGCAAGAAGTCAGCATTATTCTGATCTCCCCTGCTGCTTCCTTGTGGGCAATTCTACTTCCACCCTCATAGGAATAAATGAGAACCCATGTCTATTAATAGACCCTCTATATCCCCTTGTTGGGGTTTTCCACAGATTTCATTCCCACAAACAAAAACTTTAGCAAGTGACTCAGCCCTTCCCTGGACCTCAACTCTTCCATGATCATGAGGAATAACAGTGTTTGTGTGAAAAACCCGTGAGAGAACCTATCTCAGAGTTCTTCCATCTCACGGATGTCAGTACCTCCATCTTGACTTCACGAAAGCAACCCAGCCCCGCTGCTCCACCTTAGATTTTGTGATTTCTTCAACATCCTCCTATTGTCAAATCTTCATCTCTACTTTACATTTTTAGAGTAACACATAATCACCTATCTCTTCCTGAATCTTCCTTCCACTTTACTTGTTTTCTGACTTCATGAAATCACTACTATCTTCCTTTAACTCTTCACTTTTCTCCTTGTCTGTTGGTGCCTCTCTGGGATTACTCATTATCCTACTTGCCTTAGACCTTAAAAACAACGCTTTAACACTATTATTATAATTACTTTTTACTCTCACTCTCCAGCCTTATTATTTCACCATAGACCCCTTGCAGACCATCACTCCTGGATCAATACACAGATCAAGAATTTTTACTCCTGTACCAGGAATGCTACTGGGGTCACCCCAGATTCTTGTCTTTTCAGCCAAGATTCTTCAAAGTGTAGTCTGCCCTTGCTATCTCCATGTTTCATCTCTACACACTGCAGTCTTCCCATTACTTTGCTGAATCTTATTTAAGGTAAGGATTACACTCTAATTTTAGAATCAGAGAAAACTTTTAATCATTATGCTACTTGGTCCCTCAATATATTTAATATTATTGAATTTTTCCTCTTTAAACTCTACCCATATTTGTTTTCTGTGTTGTGATTTTCTTCAGATCTTCCACCATTCTGCTCTTTCTCAGTGTACTTTTCAAGCTTTCATTTTTCAGGCTGTGTCTTAAATATTGGTGTTTCTTTGGCTCTTTCTCATATTATATGCTTTCCTGCTGAGCTATGTCTTTCATTCCTGTAGTTTCAATGACTGCACAGTTGATGCCTCATCTCTCTCGTCTGGCTCCAACCCTGCACATCCACACTTCTGTTGATGTGTCCCATATCCATCTTGACCTATCCCGCTTTGTCCCTTATTACTATCTAGTCAGTTTATCAAGCCAGGGATATGGGTAGTGGATTAAACCCCAGCCTTTCTCTCTTGTTCATTCTGAATATTTAACCGTTACCAAGCCTTGAAGAGTCTACTTTCTGAAAACCTTTCAAATAAGATCCTTTCTCAAGTCATTGGCCCTTCCTTCTAAGTCTTCTCCCTTCCTCCATCCTTGTTCTCTTCTAATCCATCTTCTACACCACCGTGAAAGTGATATTAAAAAAATATAATCTTCTTGCCCAACATCTTCCTCTATTTTTCCACTGCCTACAGAGTGCCTTTGCAAGGTATACAAGTCTCTTTGAAGTCTGACCCCTGCCTCCTCTGTCTTTCTCCCCAGTACAGGGCCCAGATGCAGCTGTTCTGAACCTCTAGCCAATCCCTAAATACATTCAGCATTTTCACATCTCTCCATGTTTGCCCATGCTGTTCCCTTCATCTGGAAAAACTTCACCCTCCGCCCTCTCCATCCCTGCTTAGTCTGCTTGGAAAAGTTGAACTTCCTTTCTTAGCCTTTAAGTCTCAGATTAAACATGTTCTTCTCTGTGAAGCCTGTGGAGGCATCATGTTTAACCATGAGAACGTGGCTCTTGGAGTCAACCGTGTGTGGTTTTTAAACCTGGATCTGCCCTGATATAGTGCATAAGTAATCTTGATGAACCTTTAAAATTCAATGATAATATGTGCTTCACAAACTTTTTGGGTAGGATTACATGTGATAAATGGTAAAAGAGGTGAATGAGATAACATACCCAGCCAGTATTGGGCATCTGGTAGACGTTCAATCAGTGGTTGCTATCATTAATGTGACTGTGAATATTAATGATAAGGGTGATATTATCAATAGTAACATTCCAGGTACTCCCAAGCAGAGTTCTAACTCCATCCTATAGATCCTATATAGATTTATAGAGCCCATCTAAATTTTGAGTATGTCACTCTTCCTCTCAACACTGTGAGCTCCTTCAAAACAGTGGCCTCCGAGTTGTGAATTAAATACGCCAAACCTCATTACCGAGAGGATTTGAAGCAGTTTACCAGAAGAGGTATATAACAGTGGAATAAAATGTATAGGGGTAAGAATTATGCCAAAAGAGAAACACAGGTTGGTATAAAATAAAGCCAGAGTAAATTAGTTCATAAAAAAGTGTGTCATATAGTCCTGTGCAGTTCCCGGGATAGGTAACAGATTTATCTGTGAGCTTCCTAGTGGGTGAGGTCAAGAGCGAAACAAAATTTACATCATTTACAAGGGAAGGGTCAACCACTTACTGAGGCTAAACATAGCTTTTCCTGGAACTGAGAAAATTTTTTCATGAATTCATCAAAAAGTGAAACTGGTGGACTGTGAATATTTGCTACTCATATTGTGGTTCTTGGGCCAATATCAATAGGAGCTTGTCAGACATGTGAAATCTCAGGCCTCACCCCTAATTACTACAGTCAAATCCACATTTTGACTCGATTCCCAAGTGATTTACATGCACATTAAAGCTTGAGAAGTGCTGCTAGAGAACAATATTGCCAATAACTTCCTCAAATAAATTTAAGGAGTTTTGTGTGGTCTTCTTCATAAGTTTAAGTTTTGGATTCCAAATTCCAAATATTTAGAAAAGTATTGTAGAAAATATAATCCAGTTCGCATATTTTTATGAAAGATATTTTTCATATCTTTCCAAATATGTTTTATGTCTCTCTTTCAATGAAGAAATAAAACATTATAGATATATTTACATTTCTTCTCCACTCATTGTCCCTCTGCCTCCCTCCTTGAAGGTAATCACTACTGGGAGGTTAGGGAACTTCATTCCTATGCAGGCTTTTACCACTTATGTATATTTCCATAGGATACCATTATTATTTAAGTAACTACTTCTTTTGAAGATCCTCAATGGAAACCCAGGACAGAGTGTGAAAACACAATTCAGTAAGAGCAATTAATACAAAGTATTGTATAACATCTGTGTGAGGGAAGTGCTTTCTGGCTTAATCCAAGGAAAGAATTTAGGTTTTAGAACTATGAGAATGGGTGGAAAAATGAAAAAAAAAATGGTTGGGCAACATATTGTTTTGGTAATGTCCCAAGAGAAGAATTGAACATGGGAGAATTTAATTTTATATTTAGTGGTTGCAATATTGGAGCAAAATGACAGTCTTGATTGTCAGTATTAAATTCCAATATTTTGTTTTCCCTTTCTTTTTTATAAAATTAATTTTTATTGGAGGAGTATACTTTTTATTGGAGGAGTATAGTTTTTACAATGTTATGTTGGTTTCTGCTGTACAGCAAAGTGAATCAGTTTTTAAAGAAAGAGATGTTTACCAACTTTCACTACACTCTGTCTTTAGATACCTGCTCCACTTGAGAGAGAGGCGAGTGCCAGGTGTGAGGTCCCACTGAGCTAGGGGGAAAGGTTCTGATTAAATTACATTATCCCAGAGGAAAGTAACAAGGGCTTTAGAGAAGAGAGCTGGCCCTGCCTGGAAGAAAACACGGCAAAGGGAGAGAAGGAAATCTAGATCAGAGGAAGGGCAGGGAATTGGCCCTGCTAACACCCTGCCCATTCTTTCCTCCACTCATCCTCTAATTTTCCTACCCGGCTATTTTTCATTCTCCAGAAAATTCTTCCTTCCTGCCTCCAATTCTATTAGGACTCTATCAGGATCTTCTGGAAGATACGTGCCTAAACCAGTTCTGGAGAAAATACAAAAGACTAATTAACATAGAAAACATTTTCAAATTTACTCGTAAGCCAAGAAAAGGTAGTTAACATAACACACCTTGGAAGAGTTTTAAACCTAACGGGAAGTGGTCGGAATACTTTCAAAATGACTGCAACTTTGTTCAACTCTTAAGCAGCTGTAATTCTCTAGGTCTACCTTAAGCATAAATTATTCTGATTTGAGGCAATTTTTAAACACCAAAAGGAACAGTACCACACACACAAAGTGAGCCTTTTTGCATTTAAAAAAAAAAAAAGCATTTCGGATTTCAGAATTCCAGACTTCTGAAAACCAGTGATGCAATCACTAACTGCGTTCTCTGGTAAGAACCCGGCATGCAGATATTTGCACTACACGCAAAGGTGAAATCTTTATTCCATTGGGTATAGTCAGCGTTTCAAAAAGCATCATGGAAATTGTACATTTACACATTGTAAAATTGTGCAGCATAATGAAAATGTAGACATTAAAAATTTGGTAACTGGGGTAATCTACATTGTATACATTATCTTTTGTTCATCTTTATGTGTGGTCTTTTGCTAATCAAGTTTGACTAGCTGTGGAGGGCAACACAGGAATTTGGTGGTGGTGGGAGAGTGAACCAAAAGGTATCTTAGGTGGAATAGTGCTCTGGACCATTGGACTAGATGTTCATTAGGATCTCTGATACTTGGGTAAGTTTGCCCCATGTCTCTTCTATAAACTCTCACATATGTGTAGTCCTAGTGACAGGCTCTCCACACCTGTGTCAAGGGGGAAGATGCATTGCACTGGTCTGTAGAGTTTATTATTATTATTTAAAAAAAATTTTTAAAAACTTTTATTGACGTATAGTTGATTTACAATGTTATGTTAATTTCTACTGCACAGCAAAAGTGATTCAGTTATACATATATTTCTTTTTCATATATTTTCCATTATTATTATTATTATTATTTTGCTTTTCAGAGTCTTTATCTTTGACATGGTCTGAATTCCCAAGGGTAAAATTTACACATTTCAGGATTTCACTATATTATCTTTTTCTCCCTGTTCACAGAACCTTCCTAGAAAAGTGAACTAAATGCAATACAGGGAACACAGTACAGAAAATGTTCAGGATTTTGATGTTTGTGGAAATGATGCTAACTTTCCCACTTAAATATGTTTCTTAAAGAGAGGGGCTTATTTCGATGTGGTCCCGTCCATTTGGTAAGAGTGTAGTCATTTTTGATGTAATGCCTCTGTGATACTGAAAAGTCACAACTTGTCCGAAGCGGCATTTAGGCTTTCAAACTCTCTTTTAAGGCTCTGTTTATTTTCATTAAGCCTCTTCTTTTTAACTCAGGTGATGTATTTGTGTTTAGAAATGTATAACTTTGGCTTCCTTGGTTATTTTATTCTCATGCAGATTTTATGCTGATAAATGTGCACTGAAGTGCATTTGTATAATTATTTGTTTAATCTGGAAGCTCAGAGCACTTTGTATGCTCCTCAGCACAGTTCCCAGGTCAGGTATTAATAGTGTTTTTTAATGAGTTGGTGAGGTTGATATTGATGGCAATGAAAAGAAAATGAGAATTAAATTAGTATAGTGAGATTTAGGAACAGAGCAGAAGTATGTTTTTATCTTTACATAAAGTGCTTTGCAGGAAAAGATAAGTTTTATGCTTTTACCAAAATAGAATATCTGTGGCATTTATGATGTAAATATACTCATGACTGCTTGTTTGTTGACTTAAAACAGGCATAGACTTGTTCTAGATGCTAGTTTTGTAGATATTTATTCTTAGAAGACATGAGAAAAAAATCAGCTTTCTGTATTATTTGGTAATATAATAAATATTTAAAAATTAAATATTTATTTCTTATAATTCATAGTTTGTAGGGTGCCACTAGAGATTGTTTAGTTCTCTTTTTAGATGGACTAGTCTATATTATTCCAAACAGAAGAGAATATATTTTGTTTTTAAAAATCTGCAATAAATGTAATTTTCAGCTATTCTAGGATACAAGTGTTACCAAACAAATTCCCTGATTTTACTGTTTTGGGTATTGGTCTAGAAATTGTCATATATATTTGTAGGATTTTTTGTCTCTATATGTTCCTTAAAGTATTGTAATATTGCTCCTTTCCCCAAGTGTGCTATGAAAACTTTTAATTGTTGTTGCTATATATTGTAGATTAGTTTTATTTTTCTTTAACTTGTTATGATTTCCGATCTATTGGCCCTGCTACTTGGGTCTGCAGTATCTTTTTTTTTCTTCTACTTTTCGTAAATGTGTACTAGAACCTAGCCTAGGACCTAGAAAGGTGAGCTGAGTATTTGGATGAGTTGGCCTGCTTTCTTCCCACATTTTTCTGCTCTTTATTACTAGACCCTGCTTAAGGCTGAAACACCTACACTTGAATCACATGGGCGGACTCTAAAAAGTGGAAGTATCAGGGCCCTGCCCTAGGTTTTCTTAAATCAGAATGTGTGTTGGCGGGGTGTGGGCAGGGAATATACACGTTAACAAATTCCCTAGGTGACTTGTGCATATTAATGTGGGGACCCCCTGGACTGGTACTCCCTAATCCTGCTTTCACAACCTTTCATTCTGACCACAAAAGTATAGTTGACCGTCAGAACAGCCTCTCGGACTCCAGCCAATCCATGGATAGGAACACTTGAATAGCAATATTGTGTTAGATTGGATTAGAGTTTGATAAGCTGTCTTGTGGTTCATATTAAATGACATCTGAGGCCTCTCTGGGGTGAGGGGGGTGTTGGAGCTAGCGGGACAGCCTTTCTGTCACAGTTACTTTGTCCCAGCCTCCAACATGTTGTAATTTGACTTATTCCTTACTTGTTCTTTTTAGCGCAAATGGGAAGTCATCAGAATGTTTTGGGTCTACTCAATAGCAGCCTTGGGATGGAATATGACACTTTCTCTAAGAAATGAGAGTGAAGATATTAAAGTGGTGATAATAGAGAGAATGTGAGTTCTTCAGCTGCCTTCCAGCCAAGTTACACATTTATTTGCATCTACATTTAGTCTTTCCTTTTTCCCTTTTCTTAAAATGGAAGAAGTGACATTGTTGACACCCAACTAGGGCTCTTCCCTCCATCTGTGCCCTAGATCCCATGTTTTCCACTCTCTAGGTGAACATGATTTATGGATTATCTTCTTCTCCTAGATCAACAATCTCTTCCTATTGGCTCCTCCTTCTCGGATTTTTACCATGCTCAAATCTTCCTCATCTTTTCTGAATCATCCTATTTCTCTCTTCCACTAATGGTCCAACTTAATGAGAACATCACCTGTGCTCTCACTGCACTTCCTCATTCTCCACTTTCTTCCTTGGCACACTATGATTTTGGGGCGATCACTAAGACTGCTTTGCCAGTCATCGAAGGTCTCTTCATGCTCACTCCAATAGGCACTTCTTAGTCTTTTTCTTATTTGTTATCTTGGCAGCTTGTGATATCATTGACGGCTTCATCTGTCCTGCAATCCTCCCTTCTTAATGAGGTGGTGCCCTTAGCCCTCCGACATCTGCCACCCTTCTTATTCTGGCCCAAGTACACACATTTCAGCTTTAATTTCCTAAAAGATGCACTTATATATTACTGAGATATTCAGCATAAATGTTCTCCACGGTCCTCCCAAGGAAACCCCACATGTGCTTCTTGAAAGACCAGCTTTTGGATGCCTGTCACGGCAGTGCTGGCCAGTATTAGCCAAGAAAAGCTACAAACGGCACCAACTAAATGAAAATTCATTTTCTCCCCTTTCTTAAAAATCCTCCTCAGCCTTGGAATACTCAGAACTGGGAAGGAGAGAAGACAATTAAATACAAAAAAATAGCTGCATTTTCTTTTCCCAGACCCACTGCTCAGGCCGGAGCTGGGGTGAGGGGAGAGGATTTGGACTGGAGATTCAAGTTTTAAATTAAATTCATTTAAAATTCTAAAAATCTAAAGTGAATCTTAATTTCCAAAATGATTATTGTTTTAGCTGGAAATGCCTGGATAACTACTGGCATATACTGGAAACATAGCCATGGTAAGAGATTTGGAAGAACATCTTGGAGATAGTGGTGGAAGAAAAAAAAAGCTATTTTCTATTTGCACTCCGTCCAGTTCCATCCATTTAATTTGTCGGCAATCATACAGATAATGTTTGGTGCATTAGAGTTACCTTTGTGATTACATAACTGAAAAAAAATCAACCTCCAAGTCATCTTAATTCTTCCCTCCCTCTTCTATTTCCTTCCTGTTTTCCTTCTTTTTTTCCTTTCTTCCTTCCTTCCTTCCTTCCTCCCTCCCTTTTTTTCTTCCTTCCATCCTTCCAAATATATGGAGGCCATACTCTATGTCAAGCACTGTATTAGGTGTAAGGGATACATAAGGGAAAATGTCAGAAACAATCTTTGCCCTCATAGAGTTTACATTTTAGTATCAGAAAATAAACAGTTAATAATGGCTTTGAGCTGAGACCAAATGAATTAAGGGAACGTGCCAAAAAGAATATTTAGGAAAGAGTATTTCATGCAGCGGGAAAAGTAAATACAAAGACTTATGTAAGAGTGTGATCAGCAGCCTTGAGGAAGAGCAGAAGCCCAAAGAGGTATGGGGAAAGTGGTAGGAGATAGAATTAGGAAAGTGAGGCTGAAGGGTAGATGATGTAGAACCGTGGATCTTTAAGTTGTATTCTAAGTGTGATGGAAAGACATTGGTTGGTCCCAATGAGTGATACAACTTGATTTGGGTTCTAAATATAGAGAGACCACAGGGAGACGAAAGTGGAAGCCAAATGAACAGTTTGAAGCTATACTAGTAGTTCAGGCAAGAGATGATACATCTCGCCTGAGATATGATGAGACATGATTGGACTCTGGTTATAATTTGAAGATGGAGCTGATAGAATTTGTTGATGGACTAGCTGCAAGATATGCAAAATAGGCATCAAGGATGACACCCAAGTTTGTTTATGTACTTGCTTGTTTTCAAGAGTAATTGGCAGGATATTGGTGTCATTTACTGGGATACAAAAATTCACAGAAAGAACGGGTTTGGGGGGAAAAATCAAGAGTTCAATTTTGTTATATTAAGTTTGAGATGCCTTTAACCATGTTACTTGAGGTATATGGGTAGAATTAAGAGAAGAGGTAGGATAGAAGACTGCATCTCCTTTTAGGGAGTCTTGTGTTTATAGTTGGTGCTTTAAGCCATATGATTGCAGTTAACCATCTAGGGACCAGGGAAATAGAGGAGAGAAGAGGTTAAAGAGCTGAGCTTGGCTTACTCCAGCAGTTAGAGAACAGGAAAGGAGATGTATCCATCGATGGAGGCTGAGAAAATGTGTGCAGTGATTTCTTTAAAGCCGAATAAAGAAAATGCCTTAAAAAAAGTGAACGTGGGCTTCCCTGGTGGCGCAGTGGTTGAGAGTCTGCCTGCCGATGCAGGGGACGCGGGTTCGTGCCCCAGTCCGGGAGGATCCCACATGCCGCGGAGCAGCTGGGCCTGTGAGCCATGGTCGCTGAGCCTGCGCGTCCGGAGCCTGTGCTCTGCGGCGGGAGATGCCACAACGGTGAGAGGCCCGCGTACCGCAAAAAAAAAAAAAAAAAAAAAAAAAAAAAAAGTGAACATGATCGGTCAGTTGTTAAATGCCACTAAGAGATTAAGTTAGATGAAGACTGACTTAATGCCATTGGATTTGTAAGTATGGACATCATTGATGACTTTGATGAAAGGGGTTTCAGTGAAATGGTAGAGTTGAAAACTTGACTGAAGTCAGTTGAGGGGGGAATGGGAAGATTGGAAGTAGGGAGAACCAATGGACAATCCTTGAGAGTAGGAGTGAGGAGAGATTGGAAAGAGTTGTAATGAAGTGGATGAAGTGGAGTGGTAGCTGCAGTTGACGATGGATCAAAAGAAGGCTTGTTTTCAGATGGGTAATATTACAAAATATTTGTGTGCTTGTGGGAATCATGATGTGGGAGAGGAAGAGACAATTACAGAAACAAAGCAGGAAAAAAGGTAAAAGGGGGATGAGACAATGAATAGTATGGTCTCTGATGTGAACAATGACATCAGTTGTGTCCTGCATAAACAGAATAATACAGATGTTACAGACCTGCTGTTAAGAGTATCAGGTCATGTAGACTGTGGAAAAGCCCTTGGTCAATGGAAAACTACTTATATTTAGTAGTTATAAAACTAATATATTTAATTGAGTCATGTTTATTGATCAGATCATCATGTCACCTACCCCTGAGATATCCATTGGCATACAGATCTGCTGGGGCAAGGTGGCAGAAGCCTGTATTCTTACATGTTTATTTGAACACATAGCTTTTATATAATTAGATCAGCAACAAATATTGGACCATCTTTGATGTACCAGGTACTGATTCAGACACTGGGGTTACAGTGATGAAAAAAAGACTGCCCATAACAATCTTCCATTCTACCAAAGGGAGATGATGGATAGATATATGAATAAATAAATATGATATTTTCTGGTGACACTTATTAAGTATAGGGAAATGTAATAAGGAGACACCGACCTCATTCCTTTGAGGTTGAATTTATTAAATAGGGAGTCCATGTGCTCCAGAAACACCAGAAGTGTTCTGATCATGGTGAGGGTAATTATCTGTAATTCTCACAAACTTCTGAGACAGGTGAATCAAGACAGAATTAATTCCCACTTTTCAGATGAGGAAGTGCCATTTCAGGAATTAAGCGCAAGTTGTAAAAGGAAGATTCACATACAGATATTTTGGCTTCAAACTTATTTCTCTCTTTATGATAGCAGGAAAATGTATGTATATTAATTAAAAATGCTTTTTATCCTCTTTAAAGATCATTGTGTACATTAAAAAACAAACAATTATAAACATACAGGAATTAAGATCTTTCTGTTTTCAATAAGATCTAGAAAATTTAAGTTTGTCCTTCTTAAGAAAAATGTAAAACTATATTCTTGATCAATCTTCTGTAATGACACTCTTTTAGGTTGTGTGAAATTTATTTTTTATGACATGTTTTAAATGATTTCATTTTACTACCTTTATTCTTTATCATGTATCTTAAACATTAATGTTTGCCAAGGGAAAAGTCATTTATAAAGTCCTTTTTTCCCCCAGACTACAGAGAGAGATTTTCCTAAATGGAGAGATAAATATTTTAAACTAATACCCTCTAAAATTTCACTTTGGAAACATGAAACCATTTGGGGAATATAAATGTGCTGTACAAGGCTGTTGGCTAAGAAACTCTAAAGCCACAGATTCCTTGTTAACTAAATGCTAAAGCAATGGATAAAAAAAGTATGATTGCTTTAATACCTTCTTTTTCCTTGTACTTAAACTAGACAACAGTTTGGATCTGAAAGACAATTTTATCTTTTAAGCTCCTGAAAATTTTGAGTCATTTTTATTTGTGCTGCTAATTCGATGCAATCGAATTTTGAAATTTATTTCCCAAACCTTCTGATTGTGGTAAAGTTAAATAAAGCCTTAACTATTAAAAATGTAATGTTTCTAAACAGGACTCTGTGTAGTATTCTAGGCTGCCTTTCTTTATCCCCGTTTTGTAGATGTAAGCTCTGGGTTTTTAAATGCTTTGTCAGATGTTAAAATGTACGGTGTTTATGATGATGATAGAGAGTAATATAGTAATTTTATGAATATGAAGCAACTGAGAATCAAATGGCTTAATATTGACTTTTTCCAGACTTCTGGTAATCTTATGCATCAACTTTGGGGAAGTCAGGTATCACAGGGAGTGTCTAAAATCTTTGTCTGAAGGTCTTTTCATTCTTAACTGTCAGAGAATATAAAAAATCAGCTGTGGTATTTTCAGAACTATCCAATTTCAAATGCCCTTTTATTCAGTGCTTTTATGACCAGTTGCTTGACAACATATAGATATGGTTACTTCACATCAATGTTCCTGTACTATTGGTTTTGGCCTATTTTTCTGGACATATGCTGATACGTAGTAGTTCTCAACCTAGTGCCAGATTTTAAACTGGCTTTATTCTTTTGCATTTTCACAAATATTAGAGATCTTTGAAACTAAAAAAATTCCTGCTACATACTCTTTGAAATGTATTTTGAGACAAGTTTCAGTCCCTAGAGGTGTAATGTGTTGGGTTTGTTAGACATTAAACATGCCATATGCAAACTTAAGCTTTTAAAAAAATCTTCTCTATTCCTCTATTGACTTGAACATTTGAGAGTGTATGTTTGTTATTAATAAGCTAACGTTTTTAAAATATAGGCATTTTAAAATAGATCATTTAAAATATAATTAATAATTATAATATAATTTCAAATTTATTTCAATAGTAACTATGACCTTTAACTTCCTCTTTTGGCTTTTATATCCGTTTTGTTACCTTAGGCAGTGTTAGGTATATATATATATATATATATATATATATATATATATATATATCCCCCAACACACAGACTTTTGTTTCTCTGCATTTATAAATTTCTATAGGATATTTTATAGACATAGATAAGAACATACATTTATAGTATAGTCACATAATATGTCTAATATTTGAAGCACATTGGAGAAAGATACTCATAAACATTTTTTCATTATATTTTGTTTATTATGTCATCTTAATCATCATCATAGGAGGGAATAGATTAATAATACAATAGATCAAGAATACAAGAAAAATGTAAGGTTAACTCTACACAAAAATTTATGCAAATAATGGAATATAAAATAACCACTGACTAGATCTTCTCGGTTTAGGAAATACTTTAAAGCCAAATGTTTAGACTCTTAACTTAGCAGAGAGAGTGACTTAGAAGACAGTTCCAAGTTAAAGCACTTGTATGTTTGAACTAAAAACAATGTGCATGGGGGTCCTAAGCAATTCTAAGGGATTATTTTTTTCCTTTTAAGAAAAACACCACCTTGTGGATCACCAAGTCCAGATTTGTACAAAGAAAAACTAGTTCAGAGCTGAGACTGAGAGCTGATACATTTCAAGGAGGACCGGCCGGCTGCACTTGTGAGCGGTGACAGATCTCTGTGAAATATAATCCTGATTAAAAATGCATGTGTGAAACCTCTTCGAATAAAGCACTGTGTCTAACAGCGTTTTTTGAGCTCCTGCATGTAAGATGGGAAGACTAATGTAGCTACTCTTGTACTATTTACCCCATCATTTGCTGGCTGCTTTACATTTCTGAAATCGTCTCTATCTATGACTTTGAACTAGGTAGAGTTGTATTTTTCTGTAAAAAAAAAAAAAGTCATTGATGCTAATGAATTTAGAAATTCAGAAATTCAACACACACGCATACACACACAGCCTTTTTATAAACATAGCCAAATCAAAGTAATGTGCTAAGTGATGGAAAGTAGCGATTTAGATGAACATCAATGACTGTGATATTTAAGACTTTTACTACTGCTAAGTCATGTACAATAAAAAGAGGCATATGTATGCAACTACTTCACACAGATTAGCAACTCTATTGTTGCAAGTCTATTACTCTTGCATCACCCAAACTTTAATCAACTATTGAACAATTTTGAGTGTGTACATAAACCAGTTTTCTTCATTTGGGGTCCAGATTTCCAGATCTGAGGGAATTCAGGTATAAAGCTCTAGAGGTTTCTAAAATAGAGATAAGGTACATCTGTCTAGCAAAAAATAAAAGCAACTAATGCAGCTATGGGGGTGCCTGGTAAAATCTGAGCCAACCAAGTTGCCTTTGTGCCCATGTGTTTGTTACAACCCTGTGTGATTTTGGTCCTATGATTATGGCTTAGAATGCCTAATTATGGCCATGTCTTTTGTTGGGATCTAAAAGGGGGGCACAAACCATGCAAACCTTCTTTAAAACCTTAGGAAATGAAGAACTGGGGAGAGCAATATATAAAATGACCCTGTGAAGTAACACAAAGTGTGATCCATGTTTGTCTGCAATCACATGGCCCTAGTTAGTTGTGTAATTGTGATACACACAGACAGACATGTACACAGATGCACACACACACACAAAACATATATATATATATTATATGAAACAAATAAATCAGAAACAAATATTTATTGAACTTCTTCAATGGGCTCTATGGCTTTATAATAGCTACAGCTTTCTGGATTCCCCTGAATATTTATTTTTAATGGCTATTTTAAAAGATAGAGTGTTTTATTTGATGTTCTTTATAAAAAAAGATCACCTGAAATTTTCTGCATGATAATAACTTCCAAATGAGAACATTTTAATGTAATTTCTCCAAATAAAGTGTAACTTTCTGCATCTGTATTTTGTAAAATGTGTGTAGAGGTTGTGGCCGCGTGAGTGTCTTTGTCCTGCCTCCTCTTGAAAGGCCTCAGTCTTAGTATACTGTGGGTCGTGACAGTCCTTCACAGGAAAAAAGGAAACTCAACTCACAAATGCAGTGCCTTTCACATACTGGGACTTTCTTCTCAATGATGCAAGCATCAAAATATTCAAGATTCTAAGAGTTCTAATTTTATACAACCAAGTGAACAGGTGAGAGGAATGTACTTGCCTTCACGTCGGCCTCAGAGCTGAAAATATTATTAAGTACACAGTTATCTTCTCTCTTTTACTTATGCAACAAACACGATTTGATGACTTATTGGTAACACAACTGCATTTGCAGATACTTAATTTTAATTGGAATATTAAAATGAGTATTGTTTGAGGGATCAGTAACAGCGCTTACTTGCCTGAAGTTTGAGATTTAAATGTATGATTTCTTAAATTTTACGTCTTTCCCAAATATTTGTTTGTATTTTCAATAATGTCTATTCCTTATGGGACTAAGCCTATAAAAATACTTCTTTAAAATGCGTATGTTTAATTATGTATATTATTATGTGTTTATTATAGATAGTGATTATGTTAAAATAAATATAGTAACTTTTTGAGGTGTATGTTCATGTCAACGTATACAACATGAAATAGTGGATGAAATTCTACAACAAGATATGTTGCAAACAAACCAATGAATAAAAATTACTGTCACTGAGAACAACAACAAATAGCTCTCTAAAACCTTTAAGACCTTGAATATTTTTCCTAATCCCCTGGTGCCTTTTAACAAGTGAAACTATGTTTTTTTATAAAATTGTCAATGGCTTTTCTTTAGATTTATTGGGGTCCCTACTTAAATGGAATATCTGTCGTTTGTGTTTCAACAATATACAAAGCTGTCTCATGTATTATTTTCCTGGTACACATGCACACACATGAAAACGCTTACAGAGAAGTTCATCAGAGTGAAAGCCTAATCACCTCCGTGTAAAAAGTGATCCTCTACGTCTGGTGAAGATATAAAATGAGTAAAGCATACAAGCATTTTTTTCTTCACTGGTATCCTCTTAGTAATGAATGCTTCGATATTAGAAGTGAAATGTAATTCATCCTTATCATTCAGTATATTTTACTTTATTTGCAATTAATTCTCTTGCTATATTACATCTATGTTAATACATGTTTTCTTAGAAATTCTAAGGAGAGTACGGCCTCTAATTTATTTCCCATCTTGCCGTTGATTTAAGCAGGATTTAATACCAGTGATCTCCTTTCTTAGTTACAAATATACACACTGAGTGTTCTGAGATTTATGTATGAACCTAGAATTCAGAAATGTGTTTTTATTACTCCTTTTGAGTTAAAATTAATTACCAATTATTAATTTAAAAATTCACAATGAGAATTAGTAGTCTCAGGTTGCTATTTAATTAATTCCTGTTATTCTCAAACTTTAAGTTGCTATTGATATTAATATCAATGTTTTTGAGCAACCATTTCTAGTATCAAAAGGTTATCTAATATTCCTAGTTGGTCTGAAATTCCTGTGTGTGCATAGGTATGTGAATAATTTTTAAATTTCCTTTTTGATTCAGAGAAATTAAAGAAAAAAATTATAGTCTAAATGTTGATAAAAATATTTGTTTTTCAGGATGTCAATTCCAGAGTTCTATAGACAATTACAATAATTTTTATACATATCAAATTGCAGTGGCTTTTAATTACAGTTTCAAAAGTAAAAATTATTAGGATAAAAATCACTCAATGGAGTCACTGATAAAAATCGTCACTAAATGCTATTATATGTCTGAGATTTCAAATCTCAATTTCCATTCCCTTGAAAAAGATAATCTGTAAAACAAATGGGTTTAGGAAACAAAAACCCCATAACTTTTTTTTTTTTACATCTTTATTGGAGTATAATTGCTTTACAATGGTATGCCGGTTTCTGCTTCACAACAAAGTGAATCAGTTATACATATACATATGTTCCCATATCTCTTCCCCATAACTTTTAAACCAATTCTAGCTCGATAGAAACACAAATCTATCATAATTATATAACAGCTACAGGGGTGAAAGGGAGATAGAAGAAATACAGATAAGAGGAAATGTTTCAAACATTGAACAATGTTTTATTTCAGTGCTTATACTCATATATGTTGAGCACTTCATTTTGAAGTGCAATTTAAAATAATGACTGTTGTGATAATTTGGGGGTGAAACCTCCCTCTCTATTGCAGACCTGGTTGGAGAATGCATGATCTTCCCTAACAATAGTTTTTGTACGATGTATGAAACTCCAGGACTTTCCGAGAAAGATTTTGAGGCTTCCTTTTAGAATCCTTGTCCAATGATAGTTTACTTATCATACAGTAGCATACAGTGTCTTCTGCAAATGGAATGTGAGATATTCAAGAAGCCCTACATGTAAGAATGTGAACGCTGACCCTTGTTTCTGAATGACCTGGTTCATATACGTTCCAGATAAGCCGCTGTGAGCCCTGAAAGGCTTTTAGAGATCATTAATTTGAATAACAAATTTAGAATCCCCCCCAAAATATGTTTCTTCTTAACATTAACACACAGTCACAGTGATGGTAACGCCCCTCCTGGCCCAGAGTCTTTAGTCAAATCATCAGTTTGTTAACTGCTGTTTGCAAGGTAAACCCTCCCTCTGGAATGAACTTCTTTAAAGCAAAATGAAATAAAATAAAGGTAAGTAAAAGTAAATAGATTTTCCTATTGCAAGTTATTACTTCAGGAATGAAGAAGATGGGTATTGATCGGCACCATGCTTTGCCATTACTGTCAGGTCCACGTAGATGCTGAGACACTTTATTCTAAGCAAACAGCCTTTTTCTCTTCTGACATGGGATTCCAGTGAGAATTGAAAAAAGTAAAAGGTTTGTAAAAACATTTTTCTGTCCTTCTTACAGGGACAATTTATGTTGAAGTAACGGTTTCTGAGATACTTGCACCTGTTATTGATTTATTTCTTCTTTGTCATGGACAGTCTCCTGTTTTATAATACAGCTACCCTTGTATACTGCTCTTAGGCAGTAATTTAGAAATAATTTTAGTGGCAACAATGTCCCGAGGGGCTCAAAATAGAGGAAGCACATGAATCAAAAACCTACACCTGTGTATACATTTTCTAGATGTTCTCTGGTACATAATGATCGTTGTGATATTTATTTTTAGCACTAATAAGGGCAGCTACCATGATGAGCTGTTGTCATAACGTTGCAAATGGAATTCTAAATCCATGAAGTCCCCATGGTTTCTGGTCAAATAACCCTTCCACATGACCTTGTGAATCCATGGAGTGGAAAACAGAAAAGAGGGTGAATAAAATAAACTTAAGGTAATCGAGGTATAATTTATTGTCATCAAAGATGGGCTAAGTCTCTTTTGATAAGAAAGCAAACCTGAGTCAAAATTCCGGTAAATCTGAAGAAAAACTTTTGTTTAAATCACTGAGCAGCTTTGATATGCAACTATAAATTTGCACACCAGTACATGTATAAGCATCCACTTTATCTATGTGCCCACCAATACAGTATACAATTGTTTCCTCCTAAAAAATCAATATGGCTGTGATTTCTCTATGGTTCATTCACTGTTTATGGATAGGGATTAATGTTTGACCTTCCCTTGCCTTCTTGACTTGAACCAATTACTTTAGAATAATTTTTCTGGTTTAACTTTTTATCACATCTTCTGACATTTTAGTGAATAATATTTGACAGCCATGAACATCTGCAAAAGTTATTGTTATCATAACTTGAGCTCAATGGAACTACCGTCACCGATGCTCTGAGGATCATATTGCACTACAGAGGAGGGACACACTTATGTTAAAAAAAATTGTTTGATTTCTTAGTAGGAATCTTTGTTTAGTTTGCTTTAACAAACCCATATTGTTTAAAAAAAAAAAAAAAGACACCTGGAGGTGGAAAGGACATTTGCATTCCATACAAGGAAAGCCTCACAGTATTTTTCACTTTAGAATTTTATGCATTATTGTCATGCATGAAACAGCTTTTAATCTTCTCTCTACATATATATTTTTCTTAAATGAACAAAACGAAAATCTTTGGAAACATTTAGCACTGCAAACCAGTTTATGCATCATAGGTTTGCAAGTCATTTATATATATGTCTAGCTGATTCACTTTGTCATAAAGCAGAAACTAACCAACGATTGTAAAGTAATTATACTCCAATAAAGATGTTTAAAAACTTTAAAAATAAATAAATAAAGTATTTCATTTTAGCATCCTGATTTCTTATTCAGTGTGCACGCAGGGAAACTGGTATACTGCATTATCCTTGAAGAAAGCAATAGAGAGAGAAAATGCAGTCATTTCTGTACATATAACAATATAAACCGCAAAGATTAAGGGAAATCATTTTGGGGAGCACCACAGTTTTTCAACCAAAGGCACTTAAATAATTACCTTTTTAAGCAACTTTTATTGACTATGCAAAAGGATAAAAAGTAATCTTACTTGTTTTAAATGGTATAAAGCAGCCAAATGCCGTTAACAGAGTGTTACATTTCTTATTTCACTAAGATTGTTGAAGCTTACCAGAAAGAGATAAAAAATGTATAAATGCAGGAACACTGGCTAGTAATATCCCAAACCATTGTCAGTGGACTCCTACTTTCTCCTGCCAAAATATGTGGAAGCATGCATGGATTGTACTAGATTAGTAAGAGGGGCTCGTTTCCGTGGCATTAGCCAGGTATCTTAGCAACAAGACCATACCAGATTCTAGCAGTGCTCTGTGGTGGTGCATGTAATATCCTGGACATAATCTGTCTTTTAATTTTCTTTGGATTGTAGTGATATTACAGATACATGTGTTCAGTTATAGATCTTTATTTAATAAGAAGAATGCCTTAGCTGAAGATTTGTACTATGCCAGGAGTGGGCAACTCACAATAATGTTGCTGGCGGCGGTTTAGCCCAGGTACTGCCTTGTCTCACATTTCAGATTGACAGGAAAACTTACTCCCTTGATTAAGATGTGCCTCATCGTTCATATCTTTATGCTGTGGAGATGAGGATGCTGCTGGAATTCATAATACTAAGAACGTTATTTAATGTCAGATAGAATGCAAATTGCTCGTACAATTGAAATGTCATCTAAAACATGCCACCGTATGCAACACCACTTTATTATAAGTCACTGAGAGCAATATCTTAAATTTGGAATTGCACTAATCCTTCATCTGCTTTGTTTACCTTTCATCTATAATAGAGATGTCGAATTTCCTCCAAACTGGATTTGCATGTTTTAACCGCTTTGCTCACACAGCTCAAGATGTGTGGGAAAACTATATAGGGGTACTTCCTTTGATTTTCTTGTCTTTTTGTTGTTTGTTTAATGCAAATTAACAGCAAAAGATAGCTTTCAAATACAAGGCAAAATGCCATGTCAACGCTTTGGGGAAATAAGCTAAAGCTTATGGAAGAACATTTGATTATTTAAAGGATGAATTATAATACAAATAGTTGTCGGTTTATTGGTAATTGATTTTCTTGGCAATTTAGTTTCATGCAGTATTTTCTTGCATTTAATTGAGGCAATAATAATTTTGTAAGATTAGTTTTGTTCACCGTAAAATTACACATAAACTATTTAAGACTTTTGTCGTGCTTGCTTGGAAAAATTGTCCAGAACCATTGCCTTTCAAAATAAAGATGTCCTGACAAAAAAATACTGTTTGTACGTAAGAGTTCTTAAAATTGTTTTCTAAATATTCATCTAAGACAAGCTTATCTCTTATAGATCAGTTTTCAGTACTAAAGAAGTCCCAGGACACTTCTTTACTTAGTATGTTGTAAAGTTTTCCATAAAAAAATTACATTTTTACAGAGAGGAGAGTGATGTGAAGGAAAATGGGAAAAAAGAAGAGAGTTCTTAAAACCGCACTCCTTGTCCTCTCCCACTCAATATCCCCTTTCCCTGCCACAGCATTTCTCAAAGAATTTCAGCTCTGAAGTAGTGCTTAGTATCTTTGATGGGCAGCAATGGAGATTCTGTTTTGTTTCGTTTGATATTATATAGCATTTTTGTTTTTCATAACAGAGAACTGCTCAACAAACAGTAGTAGAACTTAAGAACGCTACCACAAAAGATTATTTCTTCATGGCCATTATTGATGTGAAATACGTAAGAGTGTAAGGAGTCCCAAAGTTAAAACTCTCTGAGTTGGATATGTATCTCCATATCATTGGGTATAAGCATCTGTATGATACTTTTCCAACATTTATTTATATTTATGAAGATATGCTTTGACTCCTTCTAAAGTAGCCATGCATATGAATAATGCCATCGTGTTATATCATTCACTCTGGTTTTTAAAGATGTCTAGAGTCATCTAGAACAGCCTTTCAAAGGGATTTCTGAAGATTTCATGCCTTAGAATTACTTGGTATATTTCTGGAAAATTCAGATTCCTGGGTTTTTGTCCAGACTCACTGTATAAGCCTCTTTAAGGATTCAGAGATATCTGTAGCTTTTCTTTGGCACATTAGAGTTTGAGAACCATTGGTTTAAAATAATGAATGACAATCAAGAGAAAGCTTAATTTTCAAAATAGGGTTAGTTTTGGCAAATTAGACCATCAGTATTTATATTTGTATATATTTATATATGTAAATAACTTGAGATTTTCCTAAAAATAACTTCAAGCGAAGGGCTTGAAATTTTTTTAAACTAGTTAAAATTATGCAGTTTGTCATTACGGGCCATTTTGCCTAGGTCTTTTCAATGAATGTATTAACTTGAGGTCCCATGATATCTTTTTAAATCATGTGGGAAGAGGACATACTTTTTTCATAGCTGGGAATTTTATTTGAATCTTTCTCTTAAAATATGAAAACTCAAAATGTATTTTTGTAAATACATAATATCAAAATATGATTTGTTGCATTCCTTGATGTAAATAAGGGGACTCAAATAAAAAATCAGAACTAATGCCTTCTAATTTAATGGTAGAGTTTTTTTTTTTCATTTCTCTTAATTTTCATTCTATCTTTGGTCTGAGTACTGGCTTTTTTTTTTTTTTTTTTTTTTTTTTTTTGCGGTGCGCGGGCTTCTCACTGTTGTGGCCTCTCCCGTTGCGGAGCACAGGCTCCGGACGCACAGGCTCAGCGGCCATGGCTCACGGGCCCAGCCGCTCCGCGGCATGTGGGATCTTCCCCGACCGGGGCACGAACCCGTGTCCCCTGCATCGGCAGGCGGACTCTCAACCACTGCGCCACCAGGGAAGCCCCTGAATACTGGCTTTGAAGTCAAGTTATGTTTTTCTTCCTCTTGGCATAATTCCTGGTGACCAGAAATGATCTTGCATTTACCAGCATCTTGGGTCCAGAAGCATCTCTGAGTTTTACGTAAACTAAATACAGAAATCAGCTTAGTAAGCTGTGAGGTACAATCTTCTCTTGAGTGTAAAATGACATCTGGTTAATGGCGAGATGTGTTATATAGCAGTGCTTAAGAGATAGTGGAACACAGAAAGGCGAATTAAAGAGCAGTTCAGAGTCCATGTGAATGTGATGGGCTTCCAAGGCTTATGCTATAGGATTGATTCCGATGCAAACCATCAGCAAACGGTTTGTAATAGATGTGCACAATTCCAGAGACTGACAACTTGGAAGCTGGTCTCAGGACCAGAAATGTAGGAGCAATTATTCTGTGATACCCCTTTGTACCTCTTTGCATGTGGTGTATCAAAATATAATCAAATAAGGAAATGTTTCTACTACTCACCTCAGAATTATAAACATTACTTAGAGTGATGTATCTGCCATATAACTTGGTAGTCTTTTTAGAATTGGAGCAATTACTATTTCATGACTACTCCCAAATATACATTTACAACCTTGCCCTTTTTCTTACATAATTGTTGCACCACTAGCTTCCTGTCATTAGATACTCTGCCATCATCTCAAATTCAGCCTTTCTAAAATCAAAACGAATGTTTTCCTCTGAACACAAGATCGTGTTCCTGATTTCTCAGTTTCTGTCGGCAGTGCCACCATTTCCCTTAATACTTGTATACAAAGCCTCTCAGTAATCTGTATTAGGTTCAGTGCCTGTACTAAGATGTCTAGTCAGTTTTGCACATTTCTAGTCAGTTTTGTTGTCACTGTGAAGTAGTTTGTTTTGGAAATGGTCCATAGATGGGCTGAGAAACATTTTTATTCCATGACGTCAAGCCAGATTTTATTCCATGACGTCAAGCCAGATTTATCAACACCCAATAGAATGACACACTCTATCCTATCCACCTTTTCAGAGGCTGCCACAACTGGAGAGGGTCCTTTTATATACATCTTCTCCTACAAGCATACCTTGGAGATAGTTCAGGCTATAGTTCAGACCACCATAATAATGCAAATATTGCAATAAGGCAAGTTAAATAAATTTTTTCCCAGTGCATATAAAAGTTATGTTTACACTATACTGGAGTCTATTAAGTGTATAATAGCATTATGTCTAAAATAAAGCAATGTACATACCTTAGTTAAAAAATATACTGTATTGCTAAAAACTGCTAACCATCATCTGAGCCTTCAGTGAATCTTAATCGTTTTGCTGGTGGAGGGTCTTGCCTCGATGTTGAGGGCTGCTGACTGATGAGGGTGGTGGTGGCTGAAAGGTGGGTGTCTGTGGCAATTTCTTAAAATAAGACAACAATGACGTTTGCTGCTTGATTGGCTCTTCCTTTCATGAGCAATTTCTCTGTGCCATGTAATGCTCTCTGATAGCATTTTACCCATGTAGAACTTCTTTCAAAATTGGAGTCAGCCCTTTCAAAACCTGTAGCTGCTCTACCAATTAAGTTTATAAAATATTCTAAATCCTTCATCATTGTTTCAACAATCTTCATAGCATCTTCACCAGAGTAGATTCCGCCTCAAGAAACCACTTTCCTCATCCACAAGAAAAAACTCCTCATTCATTATAGTTTTATTATGAGATTGCAGCACTTCAGTCACAGCTTCAGGCTCCACTTCTAATTCTAGTTCTTTTACAATTTCCACCACATCTTCAGTTACTTCCTCTGCTGAAGTCTTGAACCCCTAAAGTCACCCATGAAGCTTGGAATCAACTTCTTCCAAACTCCTGTTAATGCTGATATTTCGACGTCTTCCCATGAATCACAAATGTTCTTACTGGCATCTAGACTTGTGAATCCTTTCCGGAAGGCTTCCAATTGACTTTGCCCAGATCCATCAGAGGAATCACTATCTATGGCAGCTATAGTCTTATAAAATGTATTTCTTAAATAATAAGACTTGAAATTTAAAATTATTCCTTGATCCATGGGCTGCAGAATGGATGTTGTCTTAGCAAGCATGAAAACAACATGAATTTCATCATGCATCCCCATCAGAGCTCTTGGGTGACCAGGTGAATTGTCAATGAGCAGTAATATTTTGAAAGAAATCTTCTTTTTCTGAGCAGTAGGTATCAACAGTGGGCTTAAAATATTCAGTAAACCATGATGTAGACAGATGTGCTGTCATCAGGCTTTGTTGTTCATTTTATAAAGCACGAGCATAATAGATTTAGCATAAATGGTAAGGACCCTAGGATTTTTGGAATGGTGAATGAGCATTGGCTTCAGCTTACAGTCACCAGCTGCATTAGCCCCAAACAAGAGAGTCAGCCTGTCCCTTGAAGCTTTGAAGCCAGGCATTGACTTCTCCTCTCTAGTTATGAAAGTCCCAGATGGCATATTCTTCCGATAGAAGGCTGTTTTGTCTACATTGAAAATCTGTAGTTTAGTGTGACCACTTTCATTAATTATCCTAGCTAGATATTCTGGATAACTTGCTGCATCTTCTACATCAGCACTTGCTACTACCCCTTGCACTTTTAGCTTTTTTCCATAAACCTCATGAACCAATCTTCACACTTTTCCTCTGTAACTTCATCACCTCTCAGCCTTCAGAGGATTGAGGAGAGTTAGGGCCTTGCTTTGGATTAGGCTTTGGCTTAAAGGAATGTTATAGCTGGTTTGATCTTCTCTCCAGACCACTAAAGCTTTCTCTATATCTTCAGTAAGGCTGTTTGGCTTTCTTACATCATTTGTGTATTCACTGGAGTAGCACTTATAATTTCCTTCAAGAACTTTTTCTCTGCATTCACAATTTGGCTGTTTGGGGCAAGAGGTCTAGCTTTTGGCCTATCTTGGCTTTTGACATGTCTTCCTCACTAAGCTTAATCATTCCTAGCTTTTGATTTAAAGTGAGAGTTGTGTGACTCTTTCTTTCGACTGAACACTTAGTGGCCATCGTAGGTTTACTAATTAGCCAAATTTCAAAATTGTTGTGTCTCAGCGAATAGGGAGGCCCCAGAAGAGGGAGAGACATGGGGAACGGCTGGTCAATGGGGCCATCAGAACACACACATTTATCAATTAAGTTCGCTGTCTTACATGGATGTGGTTTGTGGCACCCCAAAACGATTACAATAGGAACATCAAGATCACTGATCTCAGCTCACCATAACAGATTAATAATAATGAAAAAGTTTGAAAAATTTCAAGAATTACCCAGATGTGGCACAGAGTTATGAAGTGAGCAACCAGTGTTGGAAAAATGGTGCCAAAAGACTTGCTTGACTCAGGGTTACCAGGAACCTTCATTTTGTAAAAAACACAATATCTGCGAAGTTTAATAAATCAAAGCACAATAAAATGAGGTATCTGCAGAGTAATTCAGTCCTTTCTAGCTTATTGTCCCTCCCTTAGGTAAGGGTAGGGGGAAGAGTTAGAGAAAATTAGAAAGTTAGACTCCTGATACTGAGGAATTCATTCTAGTCCTTCTAGAGAAGTGAGAAATCGCCAAAACCAGCTCCTGAAAATTACCAGTGAATCTTGAGTACTTACTCCTACATGCCTTGGACTTTGCCAAGGGTTTGACATGATTTATGTCTTTCAATCCTCATCACAACACTGTGGAGACTGTTGTTATCCCATTTTGAGGATGAAGAAATAGATTTTGATGAGGTTAAATGACTTTCATAAAAGTCAGTCAGCTACTAATAATCATGATAATAATAATACAGTGATAAAGCAAACTCTTGAGTAGCACTTACTTGTGAGCCTGGTACTAAGTGCTTAATGTACATCAGTATATTTAAACCGCAAACAATCCTATGAGGTAGGTACTGCAATTATTGTCATTCTTTAGAGATAACTAAATCAAGGCCCAGAAGTATTAAGTTACTTTCCCAAGTCACACATCTAGTAAGTGATAGAACTGGGCTTTATAACCAGGCATGCTGGCCTCAGAATCTGTGCTCTTGACTACTAAACTATGCTAATACAGTATAGACCCAAGGTTTGAATCCTGGCCTCCAAAATCTGACTTTTTACCATCAATGTCTAAGTGTCACCTTTGAAGTGTAGCTATTGATATAAATCATAGTTTTACCTTTTTACATTTTTATATATGAATTTAGATACTGGGTGTATTCCATTGATATAAGTATTTTTTTTCAACAGCAGAGGATTGTAGTTAAAGCAATGGAAAATAAGAACAAAAATATTTGAGTAAATAAGCAATCTGAGATGTTCATCTCCCTATAATTTTGAACTTTCATGTGAACCTGACTTGAATGTGTTTGTAGATTAGTAAATTAAGTGAACTGTGGAAAATTACACTGTTGGCATCTTTCTGTGGTTATGCTGCTTGACAAGTAAGTTATCTCAAAGAAAAGCAGTCCTGTCAAAGCATATAGTATGGAGTGAATTAATGTGTATTTACTATTAGTAGGCAATAATGAATATTCTGCTGATCTTTAGAAATCACTTGTATCTTATTCCAGTCAGCACTCAGCCAAACACCACAGACTTCCTTCATAATTTGACCTTTACTTTTAATCTGAAATTAATTATGCATTTATAGTTATTGGTCTACTATGTGGTTTTTTGCCTTTAGTAGCTATGCAAACAATAGCTTGAGACTAGTAGACACTATAATCTTACTATTATTATCATTATTGGATGGTAAAAAAAAATATGTCACTACTTTTATGATGTCATTTTAAACTTGCGTAAGCTTAGACCACTTATTGAAAAATCCTGAGTAATTTTAAATTGATGTTGACATTGAAAAGGATTGCCTGTAATGATAGTGTCTTGTAGCTATAAGTAGTGGTCTGTAGTAAATCTAGTAATAATTATGGTTACATCTTGATCACTTGCCTTTTCCTGTTTATTAACCTTGTAAAGAAACATATTGTTAGAGTCATCTTTAATTCAAATGAAAAATTAATATCCTTTCCCTTCCATTTCAGACCTTAAAACAAGGATGGAGATTGCAATTCCAATGCTTAAACTTTTTTTCCTGGAGGGATTTCCACATGGAAAACTGAAGCAACGCTACTAAAACCTCAGTACCTTGATCACCCATCAGCTTTAGTATCTTCTGTCACTGTCCCTTCAGGAAGGAGCCTCAACACGCACGACCAGTGTTATCCTGGGGCTGCTGGAACCGCTAGGGCTGAGCTGTCAAGACCAGCCCATTTGAAAAGAAAATAACTAAAGACAAAAACTCACTAGCTAACCCGAATTGCTGATCCCTGGAGGGTACTCTAAGGAAAGTTGGAAAAGATTATATAAAATAGCTCTCATATGTTAGGCAGGAAAAATTACTTATTGCCTCTAAACAAGAAGATTGTAAACAAAGTCTCCCATTTTTGCAAAAAAGCAAGATCAGCTGCCTAAGATGCTGCCCTCGAACGTAGCTTTCATGAAGTACCATTGCGTTCAGATTCATCCACTTCGCTAAGAGAGAAGGGGAAAAATGGGAGAGATTTGCCTCTTAATTCTGAGCCCCCTTCTGTGTTGGGCAGAGCCAGGAGCCTAAATAGGTAGGATCTTTTATGCAAAACCCACACGTTTGCTTTTTCATCCTAAACCTAAAATAAAACAGTTGGGCAGTCCTATAATCAAAGAAACAGTCACGTGTTTGGTAAAGATTTGATGCCAGCAATGTGACCAAATTGGTATTTATTTACTGTCTGTCTTTCCTTATTATTAAGAATATGCATTCTATGCATAAGGTTAATTTGTGTTATTCATACTTGACTTTTTTTAAACCTGGAAGTAAACTACTATGGTTTACAGTTATGCCAATTCTATTATTAGTTGTAACTATGTTACAATTTGATGCTTTGGATCTGTAAATGTTACAGGTAAGAGTAAGAAAATTTACAGTATATGCAATATCTATGTGGTAATTATGTATATTTTTATTTACATTTTTTAAAAGTTGCTAAATAAGCATGATGATTGAAGTTTCTGTTTCATTCTTTTAAATCCTACTTAGCCCAAGTGCGTGTGTTTTTGTTTTGTTTTGTTTTGTTTTTTGCGGTATGCGGGCCTCTCACTGTTGTGGCCTCTCTCATCACTGAGCACAGGCTCTGGACACGCAGGCTCAGTGGCCATGGCTCACGGACCCAGCTGCTCCGCAGCATGTGGGATCTTCCCGGACCGGGGCACGAACCCGTGTCCCCTGCATCGGCAGGCGGACTCTCAACCACTGCACCACCAGGGAAGCCCTGCATGTGTTTCTTGTCATGCCCTTTCCTGATCACACAGTCCATAGAGACGTCCTCTTGGTAATCAACTCAAGGAACAGTGGTTTCCAAACTTGTTGCTACATAGGAAATTAGTCTCCATCCCTTTGGACCTATGTTTCAAGATTTTATTTATTTTATTTACCAAACATGTCTTTGCTTAATAATTTGTTTCTTCACATTCTATTTACAGGTGGACAGCAGTAGACAACAGTGGCATGGATCTGCTAAATTTGAGGAGAGACACCAGGCCTGGCATTTTGTCTGAGTGGATGTGGGCGGATGTGGTGCAGGTGCATGCAGGATGCTGAGGCTGCAGTCCTGGGACTCCTTGAGCGGAGCAGAGTGGTGTGGATTAAAGGACCTGGACAGAAGCAGAGATCTGATGGCTGGAAATGTGTGATTGCCAGAATGCTGTGCTAAGCCAGAAGGGGGTCAGGAGTTGGGTCATCTAATGTCGACATAGGATCTGATCGTGAGTGAGAGGCCAACAGCCCAAGAATAAGTAAACAGAGAAAAATGAAGGGCAATCACATACAGACGATATATTCCCTATACTCCAACCGTGGTTCCGTTCAGCAAGAGATCTACAGCTGCCCTCTCTCCCTGCCTTACACCTGGAGCGGGATTCCTCCTTGGGTCTTGAAACGATCCAATATACTCCTGAAATAATTGCAGCTAGATGTTTTGTCTCTGGTAAATGAGCATTAGCTTTTTAAAATATTAACAATATTGAACATTTCTAAGGAATTGCTGTGCTGCCTCTCCCTGTAGAAAGACCATACCTTCCAGCCCCCATTCCCCTTGGCCAAAGAAAATGTAAGTGGAAATTATGTGATATTTCTAAACAAAGGCTTTAAGAATTCTGGTGTTGTTCCTCCGTGCTCTCTTTTCCATTTGCCCTAACAGAAATCCCTTCAGGTAGGGAACAAAGAAATGTAGAAGATATATCATTCTTGACCCCAAATGGACGTGTAATGTGAGTGAAAAATAACCTTCGTTTTGTAAGCCACTGGGACTTTTTAGGTTTTTTTTTTTTGTTATCACAACATTATTTAACCTGAGTTGACTGATATAGACTGTCATTGACATGATCGTCTGTACCGAAGTTCAAAAATATTTGTATGCCCTTTGATATTTCTTATAGTACTGTTTTAAAACCTTATTTACCTCAATTATATGTCCGTTAGAATAACCTCAGTGTCTTTTGTTTGTTTGATCCACCATATAAACCTCATGCCTCTAAAATAAAATATTTAAAAATATGTCACAATGAATCAATGAATAAATACTTAACATATGTTTCACTGTAGTAACTATGAGGGATACAAACATGTCAAAGAAATTGAAATTAAGATAAATATTTCCATTTGGAGAAGTCTATTTTAATTTTCAGTTGATTCAGTTTTTCTGGTAGTAAATCAAATGATTCTTCTTTTTTATATTGTGGCATCTGAAAGTACAGTGTGTAGTAAAAAACACTTCATGACTACATTGTCAAAATTATATTGTAAAGATAAAGTACCACACATTTAACTGGCACTACTGAAGACTATATTATGTATGTATTATATGGAAATTACAGCACACATTTTCATGAAAGAAAGAAAAATCAAGAAGAGGAGGAAGATTTCCCAATCTTCTTTGGAATTTTTTTTTTTTCTTTTTTTTTTTGCTGGTGACCTCGGGATACTTACCACAATTCTGAATTGGACTCTCATTTTTTTTTTTTTTTTTTTTTTTTTGTGGTACGCGGGCCTCTCACTGCTGTGGCCTCTCCTGTTGCAGAGCACAGGCTCAGCGGCCATGGCTCACGGGCCCAGCCGCTCCGTGGCATGTGGGATCTTCCCGGACCGGGACACGAACCCGTGCATTGGCAGGTGGACTCTCAACCATTGCGCCACCAGGGAAGCCCCAGGACTCTCATTTTTGATGTTAGAAAATTGGGTTTTTATCATGTATTGGCTGATAGACTGAAAGGGGTTATAATCATAGCCAATTAAATTATGATTGAGAATGCTAATTCATTTATTTACAGAAGAAGAGAATAGTGATTTCCAGGGTCCTAACTGCTTGTAATACCCTTATTTAGGGCAAATCAGGGACTTGAAAGTACCTAGACTTTGAACTAGTTGTTTGAAGTTTGCTTGGTGAGAAGTACATAATCACATGGCCAATTTATCCAGGCCTCAGTTGGAAGTGATGAAATCTTTTTGCCCTTTTTCAGAGAATAGTTATCTAGTGCTAGAATGTGTTTCTAGAATTCAGTACGAGTCTTCTCTTTTCCACCACATTGATATCCAAAATTCGTGTTCTAAGTAGACTACTTTCTCCTGTTTATATGTGCATAAAACTTGGTGATTTCAATGCGGGCAAATCCTTCCACTAGCCTAACTCCCCAGGTTCTTGACCTCCTCATGCCTCAGAAGTTTGCCTTCCACTCCACCTGAGTCATTCTAGCCACATCTTAGACCTTGACATTTCAATTTTTTTTTTTTTTTTTTTTTGTACGTGGACCTCTCACTGTTGTGGCTCCTCCCTGTTGTGGCCTCTCCCGTTGCGGAGCACAGGCTCTGGACGCACAGGCTCAGCGGCCATGGCTCACGGACCCAGCCGCTCTGCGGCATGTGGGATCCTCCTGGACCGGGGCACGAACCCGTGTCCCCTGCATTGGCAGGCGGACTCTCAACCACTGCGCTACCAGGGAAGCCCTTGACATTTTAATTTCAATTTCAAGCACTCTGATCTCAGGTCACTCCCTGCTTTCTCCTCTTATCCCAACACCATCCCATTCTCTCTTTCTTTCTCTCTCTCTGTAGTGTCCTTATTCCAAAATTCCTTTCTTTCTAATTCTCCACTTTTTCACTGTCCATCCCACTCCTCATATCCTCACTTGCCTCCTTAACCAGCTTAGAAGCTCTGCTCTATCATTTTTATTTTATTTTTTATTTTTATTGGAGTATAGTTGATTTACTATGTTGTATTAGTTTCTGCTGTACAGCAAGGTGAATCGGTTCTACGTATACATATATCCACTCTTTTTTTGATTCTTTTTCCATATAGGCCATTACAGAGTATTGAAGAGATTTCCCTGTGCTACACAGTAGGTCCTTATTAGTTATCTATGTTGTATATACTAGTGTGTATATGTCAATCCCAATCTCCCAATTTATCCCCCCCTTCCCCCCCTGGTAACCATAAGTTTGTTTTTTATATCTGTGACTCAAGTTCTGTGTTTTTTTTAAATTAATTAATTAATTTTTTGCTGTGTTGGGCCTTCGTTTCTGTGCGAGGGCTTTCTCTAGTTGTGGCAAGCGGGGGCCACTCTTCATCGTGGTGCGCGGGCCTCTCACTATTGCTGCCTCTCTTGTTGTGGAGCACAGGCTCCAGACGCACAGGCTCAGTAGTTGTGGCTCACGGGCCTATTTGCTCTGCGGCATGTGGGATCCTCCCGGTCCGGGGCTCGAACCCGTGTCCCCTGCATTAGCAGGCAGACTCTCAACCACTGCGCCACCAGGGAAGCCCTCAATTTCTGTTTTGTAGATAAGTTCATTTGTACCATTTTTTAGATTCCACATATAAGTTGTCATACTGAGTGAAGTAGGTTAGACAGAGAAAGACAAATATATGATATTGCTTATATGTGCTCTATCATTATAATGACTCCCTTGCCTACCCCCTCAGCTCATTGGCGCATCTCTCCTGCCCTTATACTGGCCTCGCAAAACCCAAAGCCTATAAAGATCAACTCTTAACCCACCGTGCAGTTGCCCAAGCGCCTGACTAGAGCTGAAGAAAGGCACGTATCAGTTTCCCGTGTCTCTCTTTAAGTTCATAACTTCTATTCTCAAGTGTGCTCTTTCTGCTGCCTTATAAGCCTTCTTTATTTCCTTAGGAGCTGTACTCCTCTCCTACAGGATGATTTAACATCTTTTTATCTCCTCTCTAACCTCCCCCACTTCCTCTTCTGCTCTCCTTTTCTTCTTATTTCACTGAAAAGATGGAAACAATCAAAAAGCAACTTCTGTGTGCTTTAGCCCAAATCTACCTACCTGCACACATCTGGCCCTATACATTCTGCCTTCCTCTGAATTGCCTTTGCTCCATGTAAGACTAGCCCCTCTTTTTTTCACATTGTTTTTCCCTTCTTGTTCTAAGGACATTGCTTCTGTAGTTGCCCTCCCCATCCTGAATCAAATTATCCCTCTCCACAGGAACATCCCCAATATGATACAAATATGCTACAATATCACACATCATAACAGATCTTCCTTTGATCCCAATATACTTCCAAACACCTCTGAAGTTCTGTGCTAACTTTTCTAGAAGATCTCCTGAAAGATTATGTATAATCTCCCTCTACTCCCTTTCCCATCCTCCCTTAAACACACTTTATTCTGGTTTCACCCCTATCACCTCAAGAACAGCTTTTGTCATGTCACCAAAGAGCTCCAGGCTGCAAAATCCAATGATCGCTTTTAAGTCCTTATTTCACTTAGTGTGGAGCCAGTTGTGACACAGATGATGACTCCCTACTTCTTGAAACGCGCTTGACTTCTGGCATACCAGTCTCTTTTGGTCATCCTTCTACCTCACTAGATGCTCCCTCTCGGCTTGTTACTCTTCACCTTCACATCTCAACACTGGGGTGCTTCAGGGCCCCGTCTATGGACCTTTCCTATTATCTCTAGATGCTCAGTCTTTCTTTGGTGAGCTCATCCAGTGCCTTAGCTTTAAATGTCATTTATTCACTATTACTAGAATCATCTCCCTGGAATTTCACTCTGATATCTCACTACTTATCCAATATAACCAATTGGATATCTGATATGAACTTTGCATCTAATGTGGCCAATCCAAATTACATATTTCTCCCCAAATTCCACTGGCAAGACCTGTTCCTTCTGCAGTACTCTCCCTTTCAGTAAACTAGAATTCCATTCACCTAGTTGCTTGGATCAAAAAATTTTGACCCTTTCTTGATGTCTCATTTATTTTTTCTCACATCCCACATCTAACACAATTCTGTTGATTTCACCTTTAAGTTTTGTTTAGAATCTGACCACTTCTCTCTAGCTCCACTTCTGCGGTATCATCATCTCCTACCTGGATGCTTTCAGCTGTTCCTTGTTTCTACTTTCATGTCTCTATAGTTTATTTGCTACTGATGCTAGAAATATCCTATTAAATGCAGGTCATTGATGATGTCCCCATTGCTCAAAAAACCCAGTGTTTTTACATGTCTATTTTTTTTTTGAGAATTTCCTGCTTTTTCTGTCTCTAGTAACATTGTGCTAGAAATCCTGAATTGGCCCTCATACTTTGTGTTTTTTCTTTCATATTTACTATCTCTGTGCTTTTCTCTATAATCTTGGATATATCCTTGTCTTTTAATTGGAAATATTAATTTTAGAGACCATATTTTCACTCCCCATGAGCTTTCTCTATAATTGTGTAGTTCTTTTTGTATAGCATCCTATTCTTGTTTTGTGGGTGTAATGTTTTCTTGAACTTCCATGAGTGTGTTAATTATAATTCTTTAAAAGTTCTCTTCTATTCTTGAATTACTTGTTCAAGATTTTTTTTCTGTTAATTTATTTAGCTCTTTCTCTTCCATCTTTTTCTTATTTGTCTGAAAACCCTTGGTTGTCTGTTTATATTTTAAAAAGAAGTATTGGTAAGTTAGCATGCATTTCCTGTGCTAATAGGTAAACAGCTTGATATGTGGCTATAGATTATTGACTGACAGGCTTAATTTTAAGTTTAGTGAACAGAGAACAGCTATCAGGCCTCAGGTCTCTCAAAAGGCAAAACAAAGAAGGCTTTATTCTTGGCAGTAACTTTCACACTAGAAACCTCAACTTAACCCAAGAGGTTCATTCGAACTTGTCAGAGAAGAATCCCCAGGGAATACCACGTAGAGTATACAGACTCTGAATTTTCAAATTCTGCCAACTGGAGGTACAGATTGGTGAATTTTTCCATGTACAAGTCTTCATTTAATATCCCCGTTTTTATCCTCCTCATTGTTTCTTCTTGACCTAACTTCTGGGGTTCCCAGTGGTAGATGGCTCCCATCTCCTTTTCATTACAATTCTTCACAGCAGGTCTTGGGCTCAAACTTTCTCATAATAGTTTCAGGACTTCCCTGGTGGCGCAGTGGTTGAGAGTCCGCCTGCCGATGCAGGGGACACGGGTTCGTGCCCTGGTCCGGGACGATCCGACATGCCGCGGAGCGGCTGTGCCCATGAGCCATGGCCGCTGAGCCTGCGCGTCCGGAGCCTGTGCTCCGCAACAGGAGAGGCCACAACAGTGAGAGGCCCGCGTACCGCAAAAAAAAAAAAAAAAAAAAAAAGAATAGTTTCAGCCATCCATTAGCTTTCATAACTCTTTGACTTTCAGAAATGAACATTTCTTGTCCACTGGTGACTCAATTTCCCCACCTTCAAGTTATGAGATTTTTATTTGTATTTTTTACAGTTCTACAACATACAATGCATAGCTTGGTTTGTAACATGGAAGACATAGCTCTATCTGTTCATATGTTGCAAAGTTTGTCACTATTATAACTACTGAGACCATCATTTTTTTTTTTTTTTTGGAGTTTTCCATGTTGGTGAACATGATTTGATTCTCTTGGATTTATACCAGTTCCAAGAATAATGTCCCTTGTGTCTAATGGAAATTCATTTTCATGAAGAAAATAGTATTTACTATAATCAGTATTAAAATCCATATGAAGATGAAATTGGATGGGCAGGATTTCAGTTCAACCATATTTGGTAAAAGTGTTCTTTCTCTATGGAACATAGCAAAATGTGTCAAGTAAATAAAAGGTCTTGTTTTCCTTTAGTGGCATCATGATGATTACTTGCTATGGGACATTTCCATTACTAACACGTTTGTTGCTTTTTGATTTGTTAAATGTATATGATTCAGCATCACTTTCTCTAATGCAAGATGACGAGAAAACCCTCAAACCACAATGGTTTCTGCTAGGGTAGCATCTCAGAGTATTTGCATTTGTCAACCAAGTGTGGTATATTAAAGAAAAATGTAGGAAAGACTTTCCTCATAATAAAGTGTAAGTAACTCATAAATATTCTCAAAAAGAACTACTGAAATTCAGTTTTCTATTAAAAAGTGTTTGTGAAGCTAAAGGAAATTTTCTTCATTTTTGTATTTTTTCCATTTTATAACTTTAAAATTAACAGCATATTTTAATACTTCCTTTGAGGACATTACATGTAGTTATTTCACTACCAGTTTGAATTTACAGCATATGTTCACTAATTACAAATTACTTCTCTAAATATCAATGGTCAGCATATTCTCAGTATCCAGAAAGGTAGATAAACCCAAATGAATTTGAATATTTTGGATATAGGTTAGCATTCTCTCACACTCTTTCAATATTATTTAGGGTTTTAGTCAAGACACTTAAATACCTTAATTTAAAATTTAATTAGTGTTCATTGCACTCAGTCTGGGGTACTTCATAGATTCCTCTCAGACTCCTGAGTGTTCCTTGCCAGGTGGTCAGTTCTCTGGGTCCCACAGAAGCCTTATTAACCTGGCCCCTCAAAAACTTGCCTCCCTGGGCTATTTTCTTCCTCATCTGTCCAGACATGCATGGGAGGTTTGAGAGCTGTAGTCCTTTTGTCCTTTTGTTCTCTCAAATGTTATAGGTTAAGTGAAATGATTTTAAAACTCTGGTTTGTGTCTTCAATACCATGGCCTTATATAGACATTGATACAACAATGAACTTCACTTTACATCACATCACATAATATACGGTACATATTAGACTTTCATAAGAAAACAGTTACACTAAATGCAGTGTTATAATGTATATTCTTATGTTGTCACTTTTCCATGTTCATATTTTAATTCATCCTTTTCAGAGGAAGAGAGAAAATATGTTTACTCTCTTTGGGAAGAAAAAAGCTTTGTTTTGATATTATGTTCTTAATTTGGGGAATTAAAATATCAAATGCTCTTTTGTTTATAAAAGGATGATGAGGGTAGATGGTAGTTTTGATTTTTGCTTAGTTCAATGTTATTTTGTGACATCATTAAAATATGGCAGCTCTATATTGGATGATGATCTCTTTCTTTTCCTTGAATTTGTCATTTGCAAATGTGGCAAAGTGTGCCTCTTCTGGTAGCCAAACTCCAAGTGACTTCTCCAGTGTTCTGAGTATTCTTTTCTTCCATTCAGTTTTCTCCCACATTTGCAGAGACCAGACATGAAGCACTCCTCTATATTTCTTGAATACAGGTTTGGAGCCTAAGGTCTGTGCATCATAGCTGACGGCATTTAGTCACTCTAATTTCAGGTGGCTGGAAGATCTGGGAAGCATTTTGTACTGTAGGATTGGTTCACAGGTTTTTATATACATATATAATCTCTCAGTTCCACTCATCATTTTTGCTCTTTCCTAGGTTGTCTTCTTACCCTTTCATTTCTCTTTTCTTTGAAGAGCTCTTGAATATCAGAAAAGCAATTCTCACTCATTCGTAGCTAGATTCCTGCCCCAGGTTTGATTTCTTTTCTAGTTTGAGTCACTCTTGGACTTCTAGGAGTCAAAGTACATTACTGTAAGTGTAAAATCTTTACAACTAAAGTTTTCATTTTGAACAATTCTATTAATATAAAAGTGATTTTTTTACATTCAAACTTATCAAAATATACAGCTTACAAAAATCTACACACCTACACATTCAGTGGACAAGCTATTAGATCCAATGTCAGATCATTAGCTTGGACTTGGAACTATAGTTCAAAACCTCATTTGAGAACTCTTGTGCTAATAGACCCATTCTGAAGTCTTTGCATATAAGATGCTGGGCTTGAACTGTGTCTTCTGCTTTCTTATCAGTCCAAATTCTCAAGTAGTTGAACTGCTGCATTTTGCACCAATGGTGGAAGCTTCTGGGTGGATGGCCAAAAAAGACGTAGGCAGAGCTTCCCTGGTGGCACAATGGTTGAGAATCTGCCTGCCAATGCAGGGGACATGGGTTCGAGCCCTGGTCTGGGAAGATCCCACATGCCGCGGAGCAACTAGGCCCGTGAGCCACAACTACTGAGCCTGCACATCTGGAGCCTGTGCTCCACATCAAGAGAGGCCGCGATAGTGAGAGGCCCATGCACCGCGATGAAGACTGGCCCCCACTTGCCACAACTAGAGGAAAGCCCTCGCACAGAAACGAAGACCCAACACAGCCAAAAAAAAAAAAAAGACGTAGGCAAAACTCCCTGCAATAACTAGTCTGGATTTCACAGAGGCATGGGAAACTGAGGCTAAGGTCTATAGAAATGAGACAAGGCCATAAAATGATTGTGAAACAAAGAAAGGATTTTCGGCCTTTTATGCCGCTCAGAAATCCAGTAGCATCTAGTGACTGAAGCACATACCCAGTCTGCAAACCCCAGAGGTAAAAGTAAATCCATTCTTTCAGTTAGGGGGTCGTGATCCCTGTACCCTACTATTGCCTGCTCAGCTACTTTGACAGTTCCTCTCCTTGGAAACTGAAGAAGTTTTGTATTAGGTGTATCTAGTTGGTCTTCTGCAAAATGACCACAAAAAAAGTTATTAACTTGTATACATTGTTTATCTACTTGATTTTTCTATTTAACATTAATTGTACAATAGATGAATTAAAATATAGTTCCTTCTGTGGGCCAACAATTACTACTCAGGCAAAAGAAGTGGATACTTCTTAAGAGTTTATTCGTAGACTTTAATAAATATGTCTTCTGTATTTTTTCATAGCAGTGATGCATTTCCCAGGGTTAATAATGCCAAAGGGCACCAGTATTAGGCTTGCTGGTGTGATGCTGCTATCTATTTAGCTATCATTTCTTTCTTTTAAAGAAGATCTGTTATATTAAGTAGCTGATAAAAGAGGCATGGCTTTATTTATTTATTTATGTTGCAGTACGCGGGCCTCTCACTGCTGTGGCCTCTCCCGTTGCGGAGCACAGGCTCCGGCTCAGCGGCCATGGCCCACGGGCCCAGCCGCTCCTCGGCATGTGGGATCCTCCCGGACCGGGGCACGAACTCGTGGCCCCTGCATCGGCAGGCGGACTCTCAACCACTGCGCCACCAGGGAAGCCCATGGCTTTATTTTTTTAAAACCACAGAGGCATCAGCGACTCACCACGATGCCTCAGATATTAGCAATATAAATAACACCTAGTTCATTACAGTCATCTCTGTCTTTTAAGTGAGATACAACCTTAAATATGAGAAAGGGATTTCAGCCTCTGTGAGACTAAATGCTCAATGTTTTCAGAGATTTAAAATATAAATGCCATTTGGTATCTGACATGTTTATTTAAAAAATGCAACAGATTTTAACAAATGAGTTCCTGGACTAGATGATCTCTAATAATGTTTCCAGGCCTTCAATTTTATGTGTTTATGCGGCATTACTAATATGGATTTTTATGTATCTCTGATGTAAAATTATCTTAAGACTATGACTGTTTTTAAAAGTATGTGATCGCCCCCAGAGAGGTTATATCAGTTTTTTAAATAAACTACCCAGCAACCAAAATTTACATTCTGTTGGTAAATTTGCCAGGAAGGCCATTTCACTTGTTTATATTATGTCATAATCCCTGTTTTTCCTCATTCACAGTTTATTACAAAATATAGCTTAAAGTCATTTGTATGTGGTGCTGGAATCAGTGGATATTTCTGTGCAGGGCTAATACTTCTAACCTCTCTGCCAGACTTTGGAAATCAATGTTCATTTCACACTGCACCCCTGCCTCCCCAATACTGCTCAACAAATACCAGTGCCAAGAGAGATGACCCCTTTTAATTCCTTAATATAGGCCACAGTTCTCTTTGATTTATAGAAGACGGGTAGTCTATTTATAAAATATGTATCTGCAAGATGCAGTTTATGAGAAACTTGGCTTTTGGGACACATTAATTCTAACTGCAGATGCAACTTTCATGTTTTATAATATAACCCTGACAGCTGTAATTTCAGATTAAAGATTTTTCATTCACATTCCCATCCTGATTGCTCTGCACGGTCCTTATATTACCTTATTGTCAATAGCAAGTGTTCACTCTATTGGGAGTCATTTAATAACCAGCTGCCATTTAAAGTGTGGACAGAACATTTGTCTCAGCCAGGCCATCTCGAGTAGAGTTCCTCAGCATACGGAGCTGGGACCTCTTCAAGAAAAACAACAGCTGGTCTTCACTATTGTCCTGACTTTTCCTTTTTTGTGGTGGCTAGTTAAAATAAACATGGACACTCTTGGTGCATTTCTGAATGCATTTGTAAGTTTGTTATTTTAGTAAACAAATCATGCTTTCCATCGGTCCCTCATCCCCAATCTCTTATCCCACCCTGACCCCCATCTACGTTATGGGTCAGGCTTTCATTCTTTCCTGAGTTCTATAAACGTATACTTCTCTTAAAGTCACTTACATTGGTTACTAAGAATCGACCAACCAAGATTGTAGGTTTAGTGGATATCATAAGACATCTGTCTTTTGGGAAGCTAATATATCTGTTTTTACAGATTATGTTTGTAAATGATGATATTGTAATTAAAATAATATTAATTATAAAAATAAGACAATCTTCCAGAAATATAATTATAAATCCCAGCTTGAGATCCATGGTTGATATGTGAAAATGCATTCATGATTCGTAATGTTTTTTTTTAGTGTCTACCTTTAAATGTCCTTAACTTGACAGCTGGGGATTAGCTTCTACAGCAGGCAGTGGTAAAAGGAAATAAAAACGAAAAGGAAAGGAAAGCTTTAAAAAAATGGACTCTTTCATGCCTAATTAAACCAGAATACAAATCAATCACTGGAAATAAGTGATGAATTTTTTATGCTTGTAAGCTTACTGTACCCTGTCGTGTTTGCTATACACTGAAATTACAATTCCCATCAGCTTATAGGGTAATCGTTTACTTTAAGCTTTACCTTTATCTATCATATTGATCTGAGACTCTCAGGGAAGGAATGGAAGGCCAATGGTCTAAGTCAGTGTGAAGAGTAAAAATGTCTCAGCCAAGAAACATTGGAACCTCTGCCTTGTAGGCTAGACTTTATTTTTTTCTCATTTCATTTTAACTCTTAGGAAATACCTCAGTCCTAAGTCCTAAGGCAAATTTAATCGTAGTAAATAGGGGAGGAGGTGGTGACCCTTGCAGCAGTCATGTGGTGGACTGAGTGACCGATTCTCCAATGAGTTATGTCACACTTACCTGCTCCCTTGCTTAATGCCAACTAAGTGCCAGGTTATGGATTGTATCATCAACAGTTAGTGGGAAATGGTTGCAATGTTAGTTTCATACTACAATATTAAAATGTTAAATTAAGGTTGACATCCTTTTTTTCTGATTATTTTCTAATATTTGAGTTCTCAGCCACTTCTATGTGTAATTTATTTTCTGGGTAGGCTATAATAACACATTTTTTCCTTGAGTGTCAGGCCAGCTTTTCACATAATGACAGGGTTTTCTTTCTATAAAAGTCACATGTATAGCATGAGGGATCATTTAGACCTCTAAATTGGCTCTCGATTTTTTTGCACTGAGAAAATATGATAGCACACAATATTTCTAATATAAAAATATGTTAGATTTTGAAATATTTCTCTCTATATAAATGTCTAAAAATTTTGCACAATAAACCTCTGTACTCTTTCATAGACACGGGTAAGATGTAAGGAAGTGACCGACAAAAATCAATTGAATGGCAATCAAACCCCAAATATGATTACATCCACTTCGTGAAAGAAAACTGCTGACCTCAATTTCCCTCTTGCCAATGTGAGATTCACAGACTGGCTCCTACAAGTAAATATGACTTCTTCTCTAGAGCCATAACTAGCGCCATAACTAAGCTCTTGAACTCTCAACCCTAGGAGATACTCAGGTCTCTGATCCATTTTGGTGACCTTGCCCCCAGGGCTGCCAGGTCTTCTCCTGGCTGTGTTAACGCACTTCACGTATTAGCCGCTTCCAGAGTGAAAGAGCATCGCCCAAAACTTGGCCCAGCTCTCCTATGTGTCATTATCCGCAGGCAGCAATAAAGAATGAGGCCAGCTGCATCCCCTAGAAGAGGCTGTGGCCTGAAACATCTGCATTTCAAATACAGCTCTAGATGAATAATAAATCGAGATGTCTCTTCCTTAAATTGGAAAAGAGGTCCCATGATTAATCACGCCTATAAGAGCACTAGTCTTAGAGTCTAGGAAAAAAATTAAGGCATCTTCATTTTCTGCCTCCTCACTTCAGTACTTACCTGCAGATGGTTGAACACAATTGAGAAGCCAGTTGTTTTAAGAAAGGCCACAGATATTTAACTTCAGATTTTCCCCTTGTTTTATTAAAAAGAAAAAAAGGAGTTATTATTTAAAAATATAGAGCAGAGAGAGTGCAGCACAGAAAAATCCTATAAAGAGGCAGACTTACAACATCTAAATGGAATAAAAAATCCAGGAGGACCAGGACTCTGGGTGCTGGCTGTCTCACTATTTACTATAAACATAGTATGGAGTCCTCTGGAAGCTAATGGGGCTGTTGATTGGTGTTTACTCATCTCCACAGGATCTGGTTTCTGATAATCCAAGACTCCTGTGTATTGATGAGTGTAGGCGGCTGGTGAACTAGTAATTCCCACTTAGAGGGAGCGGAGAGGGGCTTGTAAGCGCTTCGTGGCTAGGTTCAGCTGAAAGACTGTTTATTTAGAATTCCTCCCAAGTCCTCCAGGACCCCAGCAAAGGCTGCAGAAGTCAAATTCCCCAAAGCCCTGTGTATCTTTGTAGAAGTATCTGGTTGGTGAAAGACTAGAGAAGAAATCTATAACATTCTTTAAAGGAGCCCAGGGCATTTTATCTTACATGTGCTGTTTCCTTTAATACAGTGACTTTTGATGGAACGTCATTTAAACATAAGCTGTTTCAAGTTGAACATGGAGAAGTGTAATTCTTCACATTTGCTCTAATAGTAAATTTTTCAGAAAAAAATCAAAGGTAATCCATGTTTTAATGACATTTTAATATTCTTTGCTTTTATGGACCTTCTAGTTTCAAGGTTTTCTTTTTCCTGCCGTTTTACTGAGATACAATTGATATAAAATATTGCATTAGTTTAAGCTGTACAACATAATGAATTGATACGTGCATATATTGGATCACCACAATAAGTTTAGTTAATATCCATCAGCTCATGTAGTTACAATTTTTTTTCTTCTGGTGAGAACTTTTAAGATCTACTCTTAGCAACTTTTAAATGTACAATACAGTATTGTTAACTACAGTCATGTTGTACATTACATCCCCAGAACTTATTTACAAGACCAGCCCAGATTCAAAGGGAAGGGACTACTCCTTGGCACGCAATCTGGTAGTTATGGTTCATTGAGGAGGGGAGCGTCTGTACAGGAGACTAACTACTGTATTCACCTACAAATTTAGATGGAATTCTTTTTTTTTTTTGTGGTACGCAGGCCTCTCACTGTGTGGCCTCTTCCGTTGCGGAGCACGGGCTTCGGATGCGCAGGCTCAGCGGCCATGGCTCACGGGCCCAGCCGCTGCGCGGCATGTGGGATCTTCCCGGACCGGGGCACGAACTCGTGTCCCCTGCATCGGCAGGTGGACTCTCAACCACTGCGCCACCAGGGAAGCCCTAAATGGAATTCTAAATCATGAGTATGCTTTCTTTAAGACGATAAAAGATTTGTGTGAGAAAATAAATGAATAAATAACCTACAGTGAGAAGTCCAATAATAGACATTTAAGGAAATGTTCAATGGCCACGTTGAGGAGGAAGGGAGTAGTTCTGCACTGGAGAAGTTAAAGAAAGGCTTTATAGGGATGTCAGAATCTGACCTGGGTTTTGAAGAATGACTATGTACTTATCTGACAGAGAAAGAAGGGGAAACGTGTCCATAGGCAGAAAGAAGGGCATAAACTTATATCGAGATGAGGAAACACACAATGTAGCCCAGAAATACCAAGTCCTGCAGCATATATGTGAGCTAAGATAAGGCTGAAAAAGTAGATGGGGACTTCCACAAAAAAGGACCCTGTGGGGCTTCCCTGATGGCGCAGTGGTTGAGAGTCTGCCTGCCGATGCAGGGGACACGGGTTCATGCCCCGGTGCGGGAAGATCCCACATGCCGCGGAGTGGCTGGGCCCGTGAGCCATGGCCGCTGAGCCCGCGCGTCTGCAGCCTATGCTCCGCAATGGGAGAGGCCACAGCAGTGAGGGGCCCTAGTACCAAAATAAAAAAAAAAAAAAAAAGGACCCTGTGGATATATACTTCTGGGAAATTATACATACTTTCCTATAGCTCTCTTAGTAGCGCCCAATGAACTTTAGAATACTAGGGGTTCTGAGTGGTCTTGCAATAAGGAAATCCATTTAACTCCAAGGAACTTTCCAATTTATTTGAATAGAGAATGCTTTTTTGATACAACAGTCACAAATCATTCCACAACTCTTTATTTTATGAAACATCCTTGGGGAGCCATTTAGGGCTCAAAGGCAAGTGAGAGAGATGCTAAGATCTTTCATTATAGAGAAAAACTCTGGTACTATTTTGGATGGCTTTAAAGGGAACAAGACTGGAATGAAGGAGACCAGCTAGAATATCAGAAAAAATTGAGACCTGAACTAACAAAGCAACGGTGGGAATGAGGATGAAGGCAATGAGCAAATCATCTTTAATAATTCTGAGTGACAACTTAGATAGAAATATGAGTATTGCAGCTCCCATAATAGGATGTTACGATAATTCTTCCTAATGGACGTGTTATCCAATTATGTAGCTGTATCATTTTGTAGTACTTGAACCAAAGGATTAAAATGAAATTTTAAAAAGTACGTATCATATATAACCTGTCTACAGTACACTGAGCTTATTGTTAGATCAGGCCAAAGGACTGGGAAAAATGAATTATCTACTTCCTATTGGCCAATGAAATGAAGCATAGCTGTTATTTGGGGGATTTTTTCAGGCAAATTTTGTTTCTCTGCTGCTTCTAAATTCTAACAGAAATTTATCATGTAGTCTTTTGCTCAGGGGGAGTTGAACTACAGAATGAATAGTGTCTTAAAGACTTATTTTGCAGAAGATGCAAGCACTCTTTTCCAGGTTTTTTTTTTTTTTTTCCTATATGTGAAGCTTAAAGCACATACTAAAATGTTCTTCTACAGAGGTTTTACATTATGGTTTTCAGGGGCTGGGTAACATGACATTCTACAGGGAAATGATGGCCTTACTAATGTCTATACCTTTAGAAAATGGGAGTGCAACTGAGAAACTAAATCTGGAACAAGTTAAGAGCAGCATATACATTGGGGCTTAAAAAAAAACAAACACAAACCTGCTGGCCCAATTTCAGAAACCATGGGCAATTATTTGCAGATGCATGTATAGTTTACTATGCACCAGTGTTGTTCATCTGACGTTATGCACAGGATCAACACCTGTGGACATTTGCACACACATCTTTTACAGCCAAATTTGCAGTGCGGGAGAAGAAAACTTCTGTGGGAAAGGAAACTCAGCTGAGAGGAGGCAGAGGAAGAGAGTTTGATCACTCCACTGCTCAGACACAAAGGCATTTATTTAAACCTCTGCAAAACCTTGCTTCCAAGAGACAAATGCATTACATAACTTGTATTATGCTGTCCATCTATATTTGCAAAGGAATCACATAATTCAAACTTCTTCATTGCTAAGATAAAAACAATGGTCATAATAGAGACATTCTGTTATTGTAATTACAAAAAGCCCATAGTAAAGTTTTACACGCCATTATGACAGCATCCCTAAGATTTTGGTAGAAATTATCATAACCGTTGTATCCAGATATAGAGAAGCTAGACAGACACGAGTTGGTATCCACATCAAAATAAGGTTTCAGGACTATCTACATCACAACTCTTTATTTTCCTACTCTATTGATAATAACAATGATGAGAATGGCAAAGCATTCCTCAAAGAAAAGTTCCATAACATTAAGTGTAAATGAGATAATGCCCATAAAATATTTTGTACCAGCCTAGCACATAATAAATAACCAGTAACGATTAACTTATACATTTTAAAAGCAAAAAAGAAAAACTTGGGCAGAAAGTGAGCAGTTTTTGTCACAAGATAAAAAATACCGGTACAGAGAACTCTGTTCACCTGTTAAACAACTAAATTACTGGTGTGTTTATATTTAAACCCAAAATGTTATAAACGATTTTGATTCCACTATCATGTAACAAACGATTTTGATTCCACTCTCATGTAACAAATTATTTTGTGTGCACACAAGGATCTAGCTACAAGGATGTTTATGTAACCGTTTTTATCATAGAAAAACTTGGAAACCACCTAATGTCCAATAGTAGGACACTAGGGAAATAAACATGGTCTATTCCAACCAAGCAGTACAGCGTAACCACTTAGATTATTGTTATTTTAGAAGACTAGTTAAATGTCATGGGAAAAAACATTTATTATATACTCAAGTAAAAAAAAAAAAACAATTACGGAATAAGGGGGCACAGTATAATGCTATTTTTTCAACAACAAAAATGTGAGTATAGAAGTAACTAAAAAACTGTATGCTACAATATTAAAGGTATGATTTAAAAGTAAGTGGAACTTTACATGATTTTCATTTTCTTCTTTTTGCTGATTGAATATTTTGAAAAAGCTCCTCAGTGTATGTATGTCATTCTTGTAACATAAATATAAAAACTTAAAAAGAAAAATATTAATGTAGTCTTTTGAATACTATTGGAAAATCTTCCCAGAAAAAAAAGCTGTAGAAGAGCCAAACGTAACAAACTACAGTTTTTTAAAATGAACATTTTAAAGCATAACTAAGACTCATATATAAATGGGCAAATGATATCAGTTATTTTCTCTCAATCTCCATTGCCCATTCTTATGTAAACCCTCCTTTTCACTGGCCCTAGATTTTCCCTTATCCAATTATTTTGCAGATTTTATGCAGTTTTCCTTCTCTGTTCCAAAGCCTCCAATGGCTCCCTCTCATTTACCACATTGGAATCAAAATTCTGTTCCTGGATATCGATCCCTCTAGCCATCCAAACGCTCTTCTTTAAAACTAGCTTCCTTCTTCAGGCTAATTCCCTTACTGGTTTCTGAATACACACCATGTGTGACTTCTTACTTTTTCTCTCCCTCTTCTCTATCTAATTTCAAGCTTTTCTTTAAGGTTCATTTCAAGCTCTATCTCTTCCAAACAACTTCTCCTTCTTAGCCCAAACTCATCCCCAAACTCCCATCTTGCAAATCAGCTCTACTATGTGTCCCAGTATACATGTATGTGCTTTCTGTATTATCCAGCTGTTTCCTGTGTGTAGTCCACCTCATGTGACTATAAATTTCCTAGAAAGAGCTGAGAATATTCTATTTTTTCTATAACTTATGCAATATATTTCACTATATTAGGTGTATGGTAGGTACTCAATAAACATTTATTGATAGATTAATAGATATAAGGTTTGTGTATTTTTATACTATCAGTAAACAGTTTACATTTTGAATGGCTGGTTTGCCTTTGTCCATTTCTATCAATGCTAAAAAACTGAACTTGACTAAGAAGGGATGCTGACATATGCATTTGATCATCATAAAACATCATTCTGGGATGAAAAATTAGAAACAGAATGAGAGCTATTATATTCTCACACTGCTTATATATCATCATCTTATAATCTATAACATTTTAAAAAACAGATATCCTGGAATAGAAATAATATGGTAAACTTCACTAAAGATCTTAATGATGAATGATAAAAATACAATAACAAAATGATAAGGAATGTGAGACATCTTTTTCCAAACACAGCAAGCTTAAAATATATACATCAAAGCTACTGACATAAGAAATCAGTGTGTTTTCAAATTTCGCATTTTAACCAAAATGTGATCCTCAGCAAAGCCTAATCTAATAAATGGAAAGTCAGTGTCTTATTTCTTTTGCTGTAGAAGCAGAATGATGGTAGTCCAGTTGGAGACAGAAAAGAAATGATCTTGACAAGATGAAATAGCTACTATGTATTATCCCTCACTACGGTTTAACTGCAGCATCACCGAGTTTATACAATGCCATTATTGCACTCACTGTCTTCATGGTCCTACATTCAAAATCACATAATCAGTGGTTGTCAGACCACAAAAGGTTGAAATCATTGGGTTAAGCATCCGGAGTTGGGTTTCTTATCCAGAACAACCACCATGGTTAGAACACTGGGCTTGAAATCAGGCGAATAAAATTTTTCATGGGAGCTTACTTATAACTAAGTAATTTCTATTTGATGGGGCTATTTTGATGTCAAAATAGTCTTGGTATCTGCTTAAACCTAAAACTTTAAGGGCTTTATATGTGGAATCTAAACTAAACTCATAGAACAGGAAATAGATTGGTCGTTGCCAGAGGTGGGGGGGCAGGGGCTAGAGGAAATGCGTGAAGGTGGTCAAAAGATACAGACTTCCAGTTATAAGATAAATAAGTTCTGGGAAGGTAATATACAACATGACTATAGTTAACAATACTTGCTTTTGATCACTAGACTTTTGTGCAAAAGACACTGCCTGACTTCTGAGGCTAGGTCATAAGAAGTCTTGCAATTTTCAAATAGATTGGGTAGATTGCTCATTCTGAGGGAAGCTTGCTGCCATGTAAGAAGGTTGAACACATTGAGCCACTGTGCTCTGAGAAAGCTCACACAAGTTATGTGAAGAGACGAGGGGGGTGGAGAGAGAGAGTGAGAGATGCCTAGCCAGCCCCCTGCTGTTCTGACATTCTAGACAAGGTACCAGATGTGTGAGAGAAGTTATCTTGTCTATCTAGCCCAACCACTATCTGACTTCGCCTGCAAAATCACATGATAATTGTCTAGTTGGACCAGTCAACCTGGAAGTGGGGTGATGCTCACACACATACACATTCAGCCTTGTGGTATTTACTTTGGGACCAGTTGGGAGGGAAGCTGAAAGGACCTTAAGAAGACTGTTAGAATAGTCTATGTCAAAAATGTCAGCTGACTTCTTTTGGTTGTGAATTTTAAGATTTAAAAACAAGAAATATGAACAAAAGAAAAAAAAACTGTTCAGTTCTCATGTAAAATCTAGAGGAAGCATTTCTGAGACAGTTACTTGCCAGATTAAAAATAAAAATGTTTGTCTTATCTAGCTTCTCATCTATCCGGCAAAAGACTCTCAAAGGAAGAAATGGCTTTAAGCTAAGCATAAAGATTAGGGTGCTACGAGTAAAATATTGTTTCAGAGTAAATAGTTCAAGATTCTTTGGTAAGACCTCAAAAATATTCACAGCATGCTTGGTAGGCGCTCTCAAGTAGACCATGGGTTGGCAAACTTTTTCTGTAAAGGGCCAGTTAGCAAATATTATAGGTTTTGCAGGCTACATAAGATCTGTGTCCCATATTCTTTGTTTGTTTATTATAGCATAATACACAGAACATAAAATTTACTATTAGTGACATTTAGCACACAGTTTTGTGTGACCATCGCCACTATCTAGTTCCAGAATATTTGTATCACCACAAAAGGAAAACCCACACTCATTAGGCAGTCACTTCTCATCTACTCCTCCCGGCCTCTGACAACCACTTTCTCATTGCTTTCTGACTCTGTGGATTTCCTTTTTCTGAACATTTAATATAAATGTAATCATACAATATGTGACCGTTTGTGTCCCCCCTCTTTTGCTTAACATAATGTTTTCAAGGATCATCTCTTGGATGTTGTAGCATGTATCAGCATTTCATTCCTTTTTATAGCAGAATAATAAATATTCCAGTGTATGGATGTACCATATTCTGTTTATTCATTCATCAGTTCATGGATATTTGGGTTATTTCACCTTTTGGCTATTGTGAACAAAGATTCTATGAGCATTCAAGTACAAATTTTTCTTTGAATTCTTATTGTTAGTTCTTTTGGGTACATACCCTGGAGTGGAATTGCTGAGTCATGCAATTCTGTTTAATTTACTAATGGGCTGCTAAACTGTTTTCCATTGTGACTGCACCATTTTACATTCCCATCAGCAATGTACGACCTTTCTAATATCTCTACATCCTCACCAGCACTTGTTATTTTCTGGTTTTATTTATTTATTTAGAAAAATTAAAACCATCATAAAGGGTATAGAGTGGTATCTTATTGTGGTTTTGATTTGCATTTCCCTAATGATTAATAAAGCTAAATTTAATTTTAATGTGCTTTTTGCCATACATAAATTTTCTTTAGTAAGATATGTATTCAAGTCCATTTTAAAAAAATTTTATTTTATTTATTTTTTATACAGCAGGTTCTTACTAGTTATCTATTTTATACATATTAGTGTATATATGTCAATCCCAATCTCCCAGTTCATCCCACCCCACCCCTGCTTCTCCCCCTTGGTGTCCATACGTTTGTTCTCTACATCTGTGTCTCTATTTCTGCCTTCAAGTCCATTTTTAAATTGTGTTTTTGTTGTTGAGTTCTTTATATATTCTGGATATTAAAATCTTATTAGATTCATAATTTGCAAATATTTTCTCTCATTCTGTGGGTTGTAATTTTCACCTGTTAATAGTGTGCTTTGATGCACAAATGTTTTAAATTTTGGTGAAGCCCAATTTACCTATTAGTTGAAGAGATTATTCTTTCTCCATTGAATGGTATTGGAACTCTTGTTGAAAATCAATTAACCATAGATGTATGAGTTTATTTCTGGACTCTCAATTCTATTCTACTGAGTTTTATGTCTATCCTTAGGCAGTACGCACTGCTTTGAATACTGTAGGCTTATAGTAAGTTTGAAATTGGAAAGGCTGAGTGTGAAGGTCAATTTTATGTACCAACTTGACTGGACCAAGGGATGCCCAGATATCTTAAACATATGAGATAACATACAATATTGAACATTATTTCTGGGTGTGTCTATGAGGTGTTTTCAGAAGAGATTAGAATTGGTAGATCAAGTACAGCAGATTGCTCTCCCCAATGTGGTGGGCATCATGTAATCCATTGAAGATCTGAAAAGAACAAAAAGGAAGAGGAAGGGAGAATTCTCTTTTTCAGTTTGACAGTATGAGCTGGGGGCATTTGTCTTCTCAGACACTCAGACATTGGCACTCCTGTTTCTCAGGACTTAAGACTTGGACTGGAACTACACCACTAGATTTCATGGGTCTTCAGCTGGCAGATGGCAGGTCATAGGATATATATGTATATATATCTCCTGGCTATTTGGGAGCGCTTATAATTTTAGGATGAGCTTTCCCATTTCTGCCAAAAAGGCTGTTTTGGATTTTGATTGGGATTAAACTGAATCTGTAGATCACTTTGGGGAGTATTACCTCCCCAACAATATTAAGTCTTCCAATCCATGTACACAAGATGCCATTCCATTTATTTAGAACTTCTTTAATTTATTCCAACAATGTTTGGTAGTTTTCAGTGTACTGTTTGTTTTATTTTTACAATCCTTTAAAAGTTTAAAAGCTATTATTAGCTTGTTTGCGGGCCTAATAAAAACAGGCTGTGTTGGATTTGGTTCATGGGTCATAACTTGCTACACGGAGCTAAACAAAAGGCTTCTAAGAATCTTAATGGCCTGCCTCTTAAACCTCTATGGTAGAAAATTAAGTTTCTAAGAATTTTGAATATGTTTTCTCATGACACCTTGACTCTCAGCCCAAGGAAAAAAGAACCTCTCGAAGAGATTTTTGTTTTTTCTAGTTGTCTGACAGATTATAGTACAATTTGACACACAGGAAGTCCATAGTGTTTTTGAAGATATTATAATTGTTTGGTCTAAAAGGAATGAATGTAGTTCCAAACAAAGGAAGACCCATGGTCCCAGTCCCAATTCTTACAAACAGGAAGCAGGAATGAAAAGGTACTGTTGCAAACATGGGCCATTGCTTGTCAAAATGAAGGCTGACCGAGAGAGTAGCACCAAAAGCCCAGAGAGTGGCAATGAAAACTAGTAAGAACCAACACAGGACTTAGGGAGGGGCTCCTGATCAGAGAACTGGTAACATTTACTTAACTGTATTTCAGAATTTCTATAGACTAGATACCATTTGCCTGCCATTTCCCCACCCCTTTTTAAATGAGAGAGTCAATCACAGCGCCACTAGACCATATATCTCCATTGCATGTTTGGTATGTTCGAGGGTGAAACAGATAAATTGTCTCTTTAGTTTACAGGTGTTTGGATTGAGAGAGGTACACATGAGGACTCTCAATGATATGTGAATCTGATTTAGATGAAGTGATCTTAGATTTTAAGACTGATTCTGGGGACTTACCTGACAGTGCAGTGGTTAAGACTCTGCACTTCCACGGCAGGGGGTGCATGTTTGATCTCGCATGGCGTGGAGGCCAGGAAAAAAAAAGCCTCTTAAAAAAAAAAGACTGATTCTGTAATGGGATGAGACATTTGATAGCCTTGTGAAGAGGTATATACATTTTTGGAGGAATGTAAATGATTGTTGGGGGTGGGGGCGGAATGTAAATGATTTGTTGCCAGAGAGAGGAAAGAGAGCCACACATTTTTTGTCCCACTTCCCACCAGAAGTGACTCTTCCCACACATTAAAACTGGGTTGACCAAAGGGCTGGGGTAGAGTGATGTTAACCCAGTTTCAGTCCTAAGTCTTATGATGGCCTAGAAGCTTCATCTTTTGTACTATGGGGGGATCAATGGACCTTCATGTAAGAAGAGTATACACATGGAGAAGAGGGCTTGACATCATGGACTGGGAGAGAGGCTCAGTCATCCTAGCATCTAGCACCTCAGCTGATCATCTCCAATGACTAACCCAGACTGCAATTGCATGAGAGATTCCAGAGAGGCCAACAGAAAAATTGCCCGGCTGGCTACAGTTAATCTACAGAACCATGAGAGACTATAAAATAATTTTTACTTTAAGTCACCAAGTTTAGGGGTAGATTGTTATGCAACAATAAACAACCAAAACAACTGGGGAAACTTCTAGGCCTAAATACATAGGCAAAATGAATGCAGCTACATAGGTAACCTGAATGAAGCTACTAATTCTGGAAGAATGACTCCATGCACAATGTGGGTATTAAAACAAAGACACAAAGGAATAATTTCATACACATCTCAATCCGTACCAGATAATTAGAAGGAGAGAAAGTACGGATGTCAGTGAGGTTCATATAACAGTAGCTGTTTCCCTCACCCACATATTGCAGAACTAATAAGAAGCTGGATTACTTCTGGATGAACCAAAGGAAGGCTCCTTATCATTTAAGTAAAACATTTCTCCTGAAGTTGACAATGACCCTGAGACTTGTTATTCCATTGAAGAATATAGAGTAGCATAAGCGTTGAGGGGGAGAAAGGTATATCCTAATACTTTTGTGTCTTAGAAGCCCAGGAGTGGAATGGGTTCCACCGCCCATAGACTTAGTCTGAAATTTTCTCATTGGTATTAGTCAAAGCGCAATGAGAAATACAATTCTCCAAGTACTTCTGGCATTATCTGCTGGATTGTGAGTCAGATGGCTTTCTAGGGTAGTAGAAATCAACATTTCCTTAGGTAAGCATATCTCTGAATCGATCTATAAAGTCCCATATCTTTCTCTTTTTTGGTGGTGGTGGTAGTGGTGGTGGTTTGGTACTTAGAAATTGCTTTTTTTCACTGATCCCTCTATCTGACAGAGGCCCTATTTTCTGAAGCAGGCAGAAAATATTTAGGGACTTCAACAATTGGTGGAAACCCTGGAGGACTAGTCCACTCAGCAAAGTCTGTACCTGAATGTATCTTTTATGGTGATACTGAGTCTCTGATGATTTGCTTTGGTAGGTCTGTGATAATGCCATCCATCACTCAGAAGTTTCTCTCATTGGTTTCGTGATCAGTGAACAACATCAAGTGCTTAACCTGCTTTTGCCTGTAGGCATCGTTGAGGGATATGGCAAAAGTAACGCCAGCCCAGTGGCTAGCAGACTTGAATTGTTTTTTTTTGTTTTTTGTTTTTTTTTGTGGTACGCGGGCCTCTCACTGTTGTGGCCTCTTCCGTTGCGGAGCACAGGCTCCGGACACGCAGGTTCAGCGGCCATGGCTCACGGGCCCAGCCGCTCCGCGGCATGTGGGATCTTCCCAGACCGGGGCACGAACCCGCGTCCCCTGCATCGGCAGGCGGACTCCCAACCACTGCACCACCAGGGAAGCCCTTGAGTTGATATTTTAAAAAAAATTTGTATTGGCATATGGTTGATTTACAATGTTGTGTTAGTTTCTGCTGTATAACAAAGTGAATCAGTTATACATATACAAATAACCACGCTTTTTAAGATTCTTTTCCCATATAAGTTATTACAGAGTATTGAGTAGAGTTCCCTAGAAGTGAGCAGTGGAAAGAGAAAGAGAAAATTGATCCAAGACTTGCCTTCATTGGCGTTTTGACATAATTATTTATAGATGCTTGTCTTCCTTGCTAGAATGTGAACTACTCAAGAACTATTCCATCTTAGTCAATTTTGGGTCCCTAGTATGTATCATAAAGAAGTGCCAAATTAAATTATTTTCAAAAGAAGGCAGTCTATCGTAGTGGTTAAAAGCATGGACTCTATAGAGTCAGACTGCCTGGATCAAATACCTGCTCTACCAAGTGCTAACTGGGTGAACTTGGACCAGTTACTTAACATTTGGGTGGGCTTTGTTCCTTCTCATGTAAAATGGGAATTATAATTTTATCTTCTGGGGCCGTTGTGAGAACTAAATGAATTGACATATACAAAATGCTTGGAAAAATGGCTGGCCTTGACTAAGCACTACAAAAGTATTGCCTATCATTGTTATTGTTACTATTAACACTAAGCAGATATGCTTAAAATCAGAGTTACAAACACAGTGCCAAAAGGTCAAAGCAATAACAACCATTGAACTAAACATTTTGCCTATATTGTTTAATTTCAGAGGTGGGCATTATTATACTTATTTTATATCTAAGGAAACAGTGACTTAGAGCAGTTGAATAACTTGTCCAAGACCACACAGCTAGTGACATCCAGGATTTGTTACTAGGTTGTCTAATTTTAAAACTTGTGCTCTTAACCTGTACACCTTTTCACATGCTATCATAAGAAATATGTAAATACAGAGTGGAAACGACTCATTCTGCTGGATCATTAGCAAGTCTTTGCAAAGAAGGCAAGTTTAAAAATTCCCAGGTGGATCTGAAGAAAACAGTTTCTAGCCAATGTTTTCTAACTTTTCTCTCAGTGTTCCAGCATGTTTTTGTAAGTAGAAGGGGAAAAAAACAAAACAAAACTTACCTAATGGTTTACATTAAAAAATTCAGTTTTACTTAAGCATTTAAGTTCAATTTTCAAATCTTATTCTATTTAAAAAAATTAATTTTTATGTAAAAGTAGAACAGTTATCTTTCAGGGGGGCCCTTTGATTAAAATTCATTAACTCAAATTGGAAGCACTCCCCTTTTAAAAATCAGTCACATTTTCAAACTTAATTAAATTACCTTAAACGTTTTCAAATGTATATATAAATTTAAAACATCCCCTTTTTTTTAGTTTCAGGTGTTCTACATAAAGATTGACATCTGCATACATTATGAAATGAATCACCACTACAACTCTAGTAACCATCTGTCCCCGTATAAAGTTATTGCAATGTTATTGACCATATTCTCTATGCTGTATATTACATCCTCATGGCTCATTTATTATATAACTGGAAGTTTGTACCTCTTAATCCCCATCACCTACTCACACACACAACCACCCCCAATTTTTTTAAACGCTTAAATATTTAACAAATAAATTCATTGCCCTAACAAGGAAAAGTTTCCCAAATGCTTAAATGGCTCTGGAATTCTAATAAATAAATCTTAAAAATCAGTACTTTTGAAAACAGGATTTATTACCTTTGTTCTGTAAAGTGTAGACCCCTATCTATGTTGATTGGGAAATTGATTCTTCTAATTATTGATTTTTTTCTGTTCTATATTAAATTAGCATGAGTTCCAAAGACGGACTACTAATTATTAAAGTATTGAAATGTAATTAAACACTTAAAAATTAATCTGTATTGCACTTTTACTTTTGGTTGATATAGAGCATACTTTGATATTGTTGGGAAGTCATTATTATGACTATCACTTCCCACTGAGTTGGTTCAGCTCTTTTAACAATTGTTGATGATACACTTTTGGATAAATAACTTACATTTTTGGATAAAATATCTTAAAATATATTATAGTTTAGGTTTTCTGGACTTTAATTAAATTCATATGTCTTCCTAGATTTTTTTTATAGTATCATCTTAATTGTTCCTCACCACTCTTCCTGGCAGCTGAACATAAAAGTGTTTCAAAATAAGGAGATTTAAGGGCTATACCTCCATTTTTATTTATACCATATTAAAATATTTTTCTGTATATTTATGTGCACAGAACTTCTTTAGGTAGCCATGGGAAGTCAAAAGTAACAATGCAAAGATAAATGGAATCGAGATTATTTTTACTATCTATAGAATGAGATAAAAGACTGAAAATGAATCATTAGTTGAAGTAATTTTGCAGTGCTAAATTTCAAATAATTAAAAATTAATTCATTAAACCTAAGAAGTGAACAGCAAAAACAAAACACAGAGGGAACAACAGATCTTTTATGGTAGAAGCAAAGTACACAAGTAAATTTCTATGATGATTTTGCTAATGGAACTGTTCTGAACCAGAACAGTGGAAAACCATAAAATCCCTTGATTGTCTGGCAACTTTATTTCTTTAAAGAAAGAGGGCAGATCTTTGGCAATGAGAAAAGAAGGAAGGAGTTATTTTTATAATACCGGATAATAGCTTCAAATCCAAGAGTTACTAAATGAATTTATGGGACTAAGCTATCTTACTTTAATGCAGGAATCTGCGCATCTTTACATCTTTGGCAGAAAACACTCTTGGGGTTTATTTATATCTTTCATCCTCTTATTGTTCACCCAGTGAATCACGGTATTATCTGTTCATTTTCTTGTTTCTCACAGCAACACTATAGTTCATGTTTAACAGTAATTTTGTAACATTCTTTCTTTCTCCCAAGTAAGACAAGGCTGCCAGAGAAGGCTTACATTGGGTGAGAATTACCTGTGAGTTCCCCCATGGGCTAGAGGAGCCCTGCTCAGGACCTACTACTTCTGGGCTATGCTGGGCACCTGACCTCTCCTGGGAATTTCCTTTGTGAGTGTGGGAAGACCCATATCACTTTTTTTTTCTGAGGTAATTTCATAGATTCTGAAACCCCCATCTGGTTCTTCCCTAGAGAAGGTCTGACCTCCCCTAAGTTAGAGGAAAAAAAAAATGTTTTCTATGTTTTGAGCTCAGAGAATGTGAATACATTGAGTTAGACTGTCCTATTTTGCATTTTATGAAGAGCCTGCATTTAGGACAGTAAAGATGGAAAATGCATTAGACAACAAAGCCTGTGAGGGCAAGTGCTCTGCTTGTTCATCATTGTCTTTCCCACAGTCACTTGAATAGTATCACCTTCGATAACTATTTGTAGTTTTCAATAACTATTTGTTGGACGGGCTAAGAAATGAAACAGGAAAATCAAATCCTACTGTTTGTTTATTTCTTGGGAAGATTTTTTTAAAAAGTTTATTGGAGTAGAGTTGATTTGCAATGCTGTGTTAGTTTCAGGTGTACAGCAAAGTGATTCATTTATACATATATTCATTCTTTTTCAGATTTTTTTCTCATATAGGTTATCACAGAATATTGAGTAGAGTTCCCTGTGCTATACAACAGGTCCTTGTTGGTTATCTATCTTATATATAGTAGTGTGTGTAAATCCTACTGTTTATCTCCCTTTGTTGTTTATTGTTTTGGTTCATCTTCTATAAAACTGAGATGTCGTTGTATAAGAAAAATGGGTAAATGTGTTGTCTATAAATACAGCATTATGCATATGGAAACATAATATAGTACATGTTGTTTTGTTTATATTTTACTTTAAATTGTGGCTATTTATTTGCATGCTAATATTGAAATCATGGAAATATGATAAAGAATGACTGTTACAAAAATTAAGAATGAGAAATTCCAAGAGCTGAACATTTTACAAATATTCCTTAACTGTGTTTTGAATATTTATTAATTCTAAATTTAAGTTCAGATTGTTAAGACTGAGCATTTCAATTCCTCTTAATTAATTTCTCCTTCTAGTAAAGATTTTAAACTACAAATTGGATGTCTAATCACTTTCAATTTTTACCATTGCTCACATCTACAAAGTGATTTCTTTAAAACATATAAGAAAGAGTCTTTGAAGAGAGAAAAAAAGAGATAACCATTACTAAACTAGATGGCAGAAATGTTTCCTGTGCCTCTGTAGTTCATTTTCCACTCACTTTCTCTACCAGTTTGTAATGAACTTGTCTCAAAAGCTTTTTTTACGAAATTGAGCAGTTACTGAAGCACATATGTACACATACATATTCAAGCCTATGTGGTTTATTTATAATTTGGCACCTTTAGAAAAAAAAGAGAAGGGGGTAAAATGACTTGCGATGTGACTTATAACCTGGCATTTATTATGAAAGGTAGCAACAAACACAAAATTTTTCTTTTTACTACACATCTCCCTATTTTTTTTTAACATCTTTATTGGAGTATAATTGCTTTACAATGGTGTGTTAGTTTCTGCTTTATAACAAAGTGAATCAGTTATACAGATACATATGTTCCCATATCTCTTCCCTCTTGCGTCTCCCTCCCTCCCACCCTCCCTATCCCACCCCTCCAGGCGGTCACAAAGCACCGAGCTGTTATCCCTGTGCTATGCGGCTGCTTCCCACTAGCTATCTACATTACGTTTGGTAGTGTTTATGTGCCCATGCCTCTCTCTCACTTTGTTACAGCTTACCCTTCCCCTCCCCATATCCTCAAGTCCATTCTCTGGTAGGTCTGTGTCTTTATTTCTGTCTTACCCCTAAGTTCTTCATGACATTTTTTTTTCTTAAATTCCATATATATATATGTTAGCATACGGTATTTGTCTTTCTCTTTCTGACTTACTTCACTCTGTATGACAGACTCTAGGTCTATCCACCTCATTATGAATAGCTCAATTTCGTTTCTTTTTATGGCTGAGTAATATTCCATTGTATATATGTGCCACATCTTCTTTATCCATTCATCCAATGATGGACACTTAGGTTGTTTCCATCTCTGGGCTATTGTAAATAGAGCTGCAATGAACATTTTGGTACATGACTCTTTTTGAATTATGGTTTTCTCAGGGTATATGCCCAGTAGTGGGACTGCTGGGTCATATGGTAGTTCTATTTGTAGTTTTCTAAGGAACCTCCATACTGTTCTCCACAGTGGCTGTACCAATTCACATTCCCACCAGCTGTGCATGAGGGTTCCCTTTTCTCCACACCCTCTCCAGCATTTATTGTTACTAGATTTTTTCATGATGGCCATTCTGACTGGTGTGAGATGATATCTCCTTGTAGTTTTGATTTGCATTTCTCTAATGATTAATGATGTTGAGCATTCTTTCATGTGTTTTTTGGCAGTCTGTATATCTTCTTTGGAGAAATGTCTATTTAGGCCTTCTGCCCATTTTTGGATTGGGTTGTTTGTTTTTTTGTTATTGAGCTGCATGAGCTGCTTGTAAATTTTGGAGATTAATCCTTTGTCAGTTGCTTCATTTACAAATATTTTCTCCCATTCTGAGGGTTGTCTTTTGGTCTTGTTTATGGTTTCCTTTGCTGTGCAAAAGTTCTGAAGTTTCATTAGGTCGCATTTGTTTATTTTTGTTTTTATTTCCATTTCTCTAGGAGGTGGGTCAAAAAGGATCTTGCTGTGATTTATGTCATAGAGTGTTCTGCCTATGTTTTCCTCTAAGAGTTTGATAGTTTCTGGCATTACATTTAGGTCTTTAATCCATTTTGAGCTTATTTTTGTGTTTGATGTTAGGGAGTGATTTAATCTCACACTTTTACATGTAGCTGTCCAGTTTTCCCAGCACCACTTATTGAAGAGGCTGTCCTTTCTCCACTGTACATTCCTGCCCCATTTATCAAGATAAGGTGACCATATGTGCGTGGGTTTATCTCTGGGGTTTCTATCCTATTCCATTGATCTATCTTTCTGTTTTTGTGCCAGTACCATATTGTCTTCATTACTGTAGCTTTGTAGTATAGTCTGAAGTCAGGGAGCCTGATTCCTCCAGCTCTATTTTTCGTTCTCAAGATTGCTTTGGCTATTCGGGGTCTTTTATGTTTCCATACAAATTGTGAAATTTTTTGTTCTAGTTCTGTGAAAAATGCCAGTGGTAGTTTGATAGGGATTGCATTGAATCTGTAGATTGCTTTGGGGAGTAGAGTTATTTTCACAATGTTGATTCTTCCAATCCAAGAACATGGTATATCTCTCCATCTATTTGTATCATCTTTAATTTCCTTCATCATTGTCTTATAATTTTCTGCATACAGGTCTTTTATCTCCTTAGGTAGGTTTATTCCTAGCTATTTTATTCTTTTTGTTGCAATGGTAAATGGGAGTGTTTTCTTGATTTCATTTTCAGATTTTTCATCATTAGTGTATAGGAATGCCAGAGATTTCTGTGCATTAATTTTGTATCCTGCTACTTTACCAAATTCATTGATTAGCTCTAGTAGTTTTCTGGTACCATCTTTAGGATTCTCTATGTATAGTATCATGTCATCTGCAAACAGTGACAGCTTTACTTCTTTTCTGATTTGGATTCCTTTTATTTCCTTTTCTTCTCTGATTGCTGTGGCTAAAATTTCCAAAACTATGTTGAATAAGAGTGGTGAGAGTGGGCAACTTTGTCTTGTTCCTGATCTTAGTGGAAATGCTTTCAGTTTTTCACCATTGAGGATGATGCTGGCTGTGGGCTTGTCATATATGGCCTTTATTATGTTGAGGAAAGTTCCCTCTATGCCTACTTTCTGCAGGGTTTTTATCATAAATGGATGTTGAATTTTGTCAAAAGCTTTCTCTGCATCTATTGAGATGATCATATGGTTTTTCTCCTTCAATTTGTTAATATGGTGTATCACGTTGATTGATTTGCTTATATTGAAGAATCCTTGCATTCATGGAATAAACCCCACTTGATCATGATGTATGATCCATTTAATGTGCTGTTGGATTCTGTTTGCTAGTATTTTGTTGAGGATTTTTGCATCTATGTTCATCAGTGATATTGGCCTATAGTTTTCTTTCTTTGTGACATCCTTGTCTGGTTTTGGTATCAGGGTGATGGTGGCCTCGTAGAATGAGTTTGGGAGTGTTCCTCCCTCTGCTATATTTTGGAAGAGTTTGAGAAGGATAGGTGTTAACTCTTCTCTAAATGTTTGATAGAATTCTCCTGGGAAGCCATCTGTTCCTGGGCTTCTGTTTGTTCGAATATTTTTAATCACAGTTTCAATTTCAGTGCTTGTGATTGGTCTGTTCATATTTTCTATTTCTTCCTGATTCAGTCTTGGCAGGTTGTGCATTTCTAAGAATTTGTCCATTTCTTCCAGGTTGTCCATTTTATTGGCATAGAGTTCCTTGTAGTAATCTCTCATGATCTTTTGTATTTCTGCAGTGTCAGTTGTTACTTCTCCTGTTTCATTTCTAATTGAAGTCTAATTTCTAAGACTCTATTGATTTGAGTCTTCTCCCTTTTTTTCTTGATGAGTCTGGCTAATGGTTTATCTATTTTCTTTATCTTCTCCAAGAACCAGCTTTTAGTTTTATTGATCTTTGCTATCGTTTCCTTCATTTCTTTTTCATTTATTTCTGATCTGATTTTTATGATTTCTTTCCTTCTGCTAACTTTGGGGTTTCTTTCTTCTTCTTTCTCTAATTGCTTTAGGTGCAAGGTTAGTTTGTTTATTCGAGATGTTTCTTGTTTCTTAAGGTAGGATTGTATTGCTATAAACTTCCCTCTTAGAACTGCTTTTGCTGTATCCCATAAATTTTGGGTTGTCGTGTCTGCATTGTCATTTGTTTCTAGGTATATTTTTATTTCCTCTTTGATTTCTTCAGTGATCACTTCATTATTAAGTAGTGTATTGTTTAGCCTCCATGTGTTTGTACTTTTTACAGATCTTTTCCTGTAATTGATATCTAGTCTCATAGCGTTGTGGTCGGAAAAGATACTTGATACGATTTCAATTTTCTTAAATTTACCAAGGCTTGATTTGTGACCCAAGAGATGCTCTATCCTGGAGAATGTTCCATGAGCACTTGAGAAAAATGTGTATTCTGTTGTTTTTGGATGGAATGTCCTATAAATATCAATTAAGTCCATCTTGTTTAATGTATCATTTAAAGCTTGTGTTTCCTTATTAATTTTCATTTTGGATGATCTGTCCATTGGTGAAAGTGGGGTGTTAAAGTTCTCTACTATAAATGTGTTACTGTCGATTTCCCCTTTTATGGCTGTTAGTATTTGCCTTATGTATTGAGGTGCTCCTGTGTTGGGTGCATAAATATTTACAATTGTTATATCTTCTTCTTTGATCGATCCCTTGATCATTATGTAGTGTCCTTCTTTGTCTCTTCTAAAAGTCTTTATATTAAAGTCTATTTTGTCTGGTATGAGAATTGCTACTCCAGCTTTCTTTTGGTTTCCATTTGCATGAAATAACTTTTTCCATCCCCTTACTTTCAGTCTGTATGTGTCTCTAGGTCTGAAATGGGTCTCTTGTAGACAGCAAATATATGGGTCTTGTTTTTGTATCCATTCAGCCAATCTGTGTCTTTTGGTGGGAGCATTTAGTCCATTTACATTTAAGGTAATTATCGATATGTATGTTCCTATTCCCATTTTCTTAATTGTTTTGGGTTCGTTATTGTAGGTATTTTCCTTCTCTTGTGTTTCTTGCCTAGAGAAGGTCCTTTAGCATTTGTTGTAAAGCTGGTTTGGTGGTGCTGAACTCTCTCAGCTTTTGCTTGTCTGTAAAGGTTTTTATTTCTCCATCAAATCTGAAAGAGATCCTTGCTGGGTAGAGTAATCTTGGTTGTAGGTTTTTCTCCTTCATCACTTTAAATATGTCCTGCCAGTCCCTTCTGGCTTGCAGAGTTTCTGCTGAAAGATCAGCTGTTAACCTTATGGGGATTCCCTTGTGTGTTATTTGTTGTTTTTCCCTTGCTGCTTTTAATATGTTTTCTTTGTATTTAATTTTTGATAGTTTGATTAATATGTGTCTTGGCATGTTTCTCCTTGGATTTATCCTGTATGGGACTCTCTGTGCTTCCTGGACTTGATTAACTATTTCCTTTCCCATATTAGGGAAGTTTTCAACTATAATCTCTTCAAATATTTTTTCAGTCCCTTTCTTTTTCTGTTCTTCTTCTGGAACCCCTATAATTCGAATGTTGGTGTGTTTAATGTTGTCCCAGAGGTCTCTGAGACTGTCCTCAGTTCTTTTCATTCTTTTTTCTTTATTCTGCTCTGCAGTAGTTATTTCCACTATTTTATCTTCCAGGTCACTTAACCATTCTTCTGCCTCAGTTATTCTGCTATTGATCCCATCTAGAGTACTTTTAATTTCATTTATTGTGTTGTTCATCATTGTTTGTTTCATATTTAGTTCTTCTAGGTCCTTGTTAAATATTTCTTGCATTTTGTCTATTCTATTTCCAAGATTTTGGATCATCTTTACTATTATTATTCTTAATTCTTTTCCAGGTAGACTGCCTACTTCCTCTTCATTTGTTAGGTCTGGTGGGTTTTTATCTTGCTCCTTCATCTGCTGTGCATTTTCCTGTCTTCTCATTTTGCTTATCTTACTGTGTTTGGTGTCTCCTTTTTGCAGGCTGCAGGTTTGTAGTTCCCATTGTTTTTGGTGTCTGTCCCCAGTGGCTAAGTGGGTTGGTTAACTGGGTTGTGTAGGCTTCCTCGTGGAGGGGACTAGTGCCTGTGTTCTGGTGGATGAGGCTGGATCTTGTCTTTCTGGTGGGCAGGTCCACGTCTGGTGGTGTGTTTTGGGGTGTCTGTGAACTTATTATGATTTTAGGCAGCCTCTCTGCTAATGGGTGGGGTTGTGTTCCTGTCTTGCTAGTTGTTTGGCATAGGGTGTCCAGCACTGTAGCTTGCTGGTCGTTGAGTGAAGCTGGGTGCTGGTATTGAGATGGAGATCTCTGGGAGATTTTCACCATTTGATATTATGTTGAGCTGGGAGGTGTCTTGTGGACCAGTGTCCTGAAGTTGGCTCTGCCACCTCAGAGGCACAGCACTGACTCCTGGCTGCAGCACCAAGAGCCTTTCATCCACACGGCTCAGAATAAAAGAGAAAAAGTAGAAAGAAAGAATTAGTAGAAGTAGAAAGAAAGAAAGAAAGAAAGGAGGGTGGGAGGGAGGGAGGAAGGAAGGAAGGAAGGAGGGAAGGAAGGAAAAAAGAAAGAAGATAAAGTAAAATTAGATAAAATATAATAAAGTTATTAAAATAAAAAAATTATTAAGAGGAAAAAAATTTAAAAAAAAACTGATGGATAGAACCCTAGGTCAAATGGTGGAAGCAAAGCTATACAGACAAAATCTCACACAGAAGCATACACATACACACTCACAAAAATAGGAAAAGGGGAAAAAAATCATAAATCTTCCTCTCAAAGTCCACCTCCTTAATTTGGGATGAGTCGTTGTCTATTCATGTATTCCACAGAGGCAGGGTACATCAAGTTGATTGTGGAGGTTTAATCCGCTGCTCCTGAGGCTGCTGGGAGAGATTTCCCTTTCTCTTCTTTGTTCTCACAGCTCCCAGGTGCTCAGCTTTGGATTTGGCCCCGCCTCTGCGTGTAGGTCGCCGGAGGGCGTCTGTTGTTCGCTCAGACAGGACAGGGTTAAAGGAGCCGCTGATTCAGGCTGGGGGTGAGGGAGGGGCACGCAGTGCGGGGCGGGCCTGCAGCGGCAGAGGCCGTCGTGACGTTGCACCAGCCTGAGGCGCGCCGCTCGTTCTTCCGGGGGAGTTGTCCCTGGATCCCGGGCCCTGGCAGTGGCGGGCTGCACAGGCTCCCTGGAAGGGGGCTGTGGAGAGTGAGCTGTGCTCGCACACAGGCTTCTTGGTGGCGGCAGCAGCAGCCTTAGCGTCTCATGCCCGTCTCTGGAGTCTGCGCTTTTAGCCACGGCTTGCGCCCGTCTCTGGAGCTCCTTTAAGCAGCGCTCTTAATCCCCTCTCCCTGCGCACCAGGAAACAAAGAGGTAAGAAAAAGTCTCTTGCCTCTTCGGCAGGTCCAGACTTTTCCCCAGACTCCCTCCCGGCTAGCCGTGGTGCACCAGCCCCCTGCAGGCTGTGTTCACGCCGCCAACCCCAGTCCTCTCCCAGCGCTCCAACCGAAGCCCGAGCCTCAACTCCAGGCCGCGCCCGCCCCGGCGGTGAGCAGAGAAGCCTCTCGAGCTGGTGAGTGCCGGTCGGCACCGATCCTCTGTGCGGGAATCTCTCCGCTTTGGCCTCTGCACCCCTGTTGCTGTGCTCTCCTCCGCGGCTCCGAAGCTTTCCCGCTCCGCCATCCGCAGTCTCTGCCCGCGAAGGGGCTTCCTAGTGTGGGAGCCTTCACGGCTACCTCCCAGTGGTGCAAGGTCCCATCCCTATCCTTTTGTCTCTGTTTATTCTTTTTTCTTTTGCCCTACCCAGGTACGTGGGGGGTTTCTTGTCGTTTGGGAGGTCTGAGGTCTTCTGCCAGCATTCAGTAGGTGTTCTGTAGGAGTTGTTTCACGTGTAGATGTATTTCTGGTGTATCTGTGGGGTGGAAGGTTATCTCCGCGTCTTACTCTTCCGCCATCTTCCCGGAAGTCTCCACATCTCCCTATTAATTAGGGAGGAAATATTCTTTGTTGTAGTGGAGCATCATTTGTTATTGTTAGTTATGTCTTTTTCACAGTTCTTTCAGAAAATGAATGGCAAAAAATAGGAAAGAAAAGAACTAAGTTTTCTTTCTATAATTCTGTGATCCTTTAGCATCTCCAAAGCCAGTATGATAGTAGATGAAATCTTTAAATTTGTAAAAACTTAATCTCAGTTCATAGCTTGCTTTTCATGAGTGTTCTTGTCATCGCACATATAACGTAGCTAGAATATATGACAATCGGTGTTTCCTATACTCCTAATGGAAGAATGGAACCCTGTCTCCCTCTCTTCCTCTTTTTCTCAACAACACAGTTATGCTCATATATTGACAATAATCTCAATGTGCCTAGATGGTTTTGTATTTGGCCTTCTCAGGAATACTTTACATGTACATATATTATTTAGTATTTATAATTTCATGGAAGAGACTCACCTCTTTCAGAGATAGAAAGAGTTCAGAGAAGAGGTCACATAAATGGTTTATGCATTAATGATGGTCCTTTACCATCTTCATTTGGATTGTTTGTGAAGTTATTTGGGGAGGGTGGTGTAATGGACTCACTGCTTAACTAAGAGAATTATCTAAAGTCTTCATGGCAGCTGTGTCAGTAGGGCAAGGCAGAAGAAAATTATCCATCTTTGTAAGGTAATAAAACGTTTTCAGACTCTGGTAAATGTACTCTCAAATCCTACTGACACCTGAAATTCAGATTATCAGCATTCGTTTGATTCATTTGCTATAACTATTTTAATAGGCACTGGCACAGTGTATGCATTGAGTCTCTTGGTTAAATGAAAACAAGAGCATAATTTGATCCATATAACACCCTCTTGAATTTGAAATTATAGCAACCTAATGGAGCATGCAAAAATAGAAACTTCTAGTTTTGCTAACTATATAAATAGGGCAAACTGATTCCCGTGGAATTCATGATTATATCACGGTTCTTTTTAAAAAGCTTATGGCTATGTCTGCCTCATTTCTTCGTTAATTTGGATTCATGCAATATGCTAATAGCTATCATGCTACAGACAAAGTTTATGGGAATGGGAAGGGATAACAGGAAAAGTAACATCAACCCAGATTTTACTAAAAGTTATGGGAGAAAGAGTTTAGAAATGATATTCTAGTATTCCCCAAACTCCATTAAGCTAATGGAAGAGGACTATGTGTGTGTGTGTTTGTGTGTGTGTGTGAGATCTTGATATGCTCACAGTTGGTTGAAGATAGATTGGCAGCAGCAGCTGCCACCAGTGTCAACAATCAAGTACAATGAAGTGTGGCAACCCCCCAACTGTTTTCGATTCAAGTGAGTTATGAGTTCTCACCGTTCAGAATCACTCTCATTTTTAAAAAAAAGATCATAAGTCTAGTTGTGAGAATTGGGGAATATCCACCTGGCAGGGAAATTTTCATGCTTTGAAAAAAAAGTGGAAAAGAAGAGATTACATTAGATCAATCAAAGTCACTAGAAAATGTTAAAGTTAGAAAAATCAGAGCAGCAAGAAATAACAAAAAAGCAATCCAGGGGAACCCATTAATAAGAATGAGTGTCAGTTTTACTTGGTTCAAGGACTCTGCTACACGGATTAGAACACAGAGCACCATGTCAGAAATGCACGGAGGCAACTGCAGAGGCAACCGGCCTGCTCCACCCCCGACGTCAAAGCCTAGTTGGAGAAAGAAATGCTTGGTTTCTTGTAGCTTAATCCAACATTACACACTTCTTTCAAACATCAAAAATGCAGCTCAGCCTTTGGGTTGCTGGGCATTCTTACGGCTAATCCAGCCTTAATTATAAAAATTTTATACTCCCTCATTTTCTTCCTCCTGCACCATCAAATGCCTGCTTGGAGGGAGAGGCACTTAAAATAGGTGAAAGGAAGTTAGGAAATATTATATGGAGAAAGGGAATTGTCTCTTACCTAATGGTCAGAGTTAGCCAGTGTGTTCTAGAGATATCTGTATGTAAAGATCTTTTTCATAAAGACATTAATCCAACTTCAAGTTATCCCTTTGCTTGATAGGAAAATTAGTTGTTTTTTTTTTCCTTTCTAAACTCTCCCTAATAGACTGAAACTTACTCTCACTCTGAGGTGTCTTAAATGGCACTGGCGTCTCACAGGTCACTTCAGCCTACTCATCTCAAAAGGTAAAGGCTGTATATTTCTTTTCAACAAGATTTGACCCGGGGACATTGATTTCTGTTTTTTTTGTGCCCTCGGGCCTAAAAGTACATGCCATTTTTGCCTGTGTACTTGAACTTGAATGATGTCAAGTCACAAAGATCCATAAATTACCTGGAGAGCAAAACAAAGAAGTTATTCCAGGCAATTTCCATGAATATCCTAAGCTGATGGCTTCCTACTCTTTTCCTAATGATTCACGTGATCTTGTCCTTTCTCTCCCGTAACATCTCTCTAAATGCTTGTAGGCAATTAACATGTCTCTTTCAATTTTCTCTCCTCCAGCCTGAACGTGCCCATTGTGCACAGGTCTGCCTTATTTCCAAACCTTTTATCAGTTCAGTTGCTTTCCTTTGAACTCACTCCAGTGTGTCTTTCTTTTCAAACATACGCTATCCAAAACAGAACACAACCCAAGGAGGCCGAGATGGAGCAACTCAAAGCCGTAAAAGTGGCTTCTTTCTTTTTGCATTCCGCTTAAAATCTAGTTGCATTAAAGTCTTTGCCTTTATTGGAAATAGATTTTTGTTAATCGCTCTAAGTTTATTGCCCACAATCTGTAACACCATAGCCTTTGGTACTATTAAACTTCCTCTTGTGTTAATGTGAACAGATTATTCCTTCATAGGACTATTTCATCTCTGATTTCAAGCAATTTTTCCAATGCAATAAAAGTCATTCTGTATTAATATCTCCCTTCAATGGTCTTTATAATCTCTCATTAGTTTGTTGCTCGTGAACATGTTTCATAATTAGTTATCTTTTGGATTGTATTTCTAATTTACAACACGTCATTGAATTATATGGTGGAGAAAACAGTGTATAATGTACATTTTTTTTGAAACATGGCGTTGACCTACTAGCAATTATTCTGCTGCCCCAAAGATCAGAAACAATAGGCTATCCATCTTTTAGTAGTTTCCTCTAATCCATATTTCTCTGGTTTCTCTATAAGAATGCCACCCCCTGCTTTTGAAAAGAGGACAGGTGTTAAAGACAGCTGCACTGGGTCTCTTCTGGCAATCTCCCAGCAATGAGGATCCTCTCCCGCCTCCCCCCTCCTGGAGCCCAATCCCCAATTCTCCTCACCTCCTTCACAGATCATAGACATGTTACAGTTGGAATGGAAAAGGCTACAATCCAAACTGGGATACCCAATGCCTTATTATTAATAAATTCTTTTTATTTGCAAATTTACTAGAGATGGATGATGACTTAAACATATGCATTCTTTAAGAAAATACCACTAGATCAAATGGTTTGAGGAAACAAACACTGGACTTTTTTTTGGAGGGAAACTATTTATGATACAAGAAATTTCTCATAAATTACGAGACATCTAAGAGACATTTATTCTTTACCAATACCTGACAGTCCATCCAAACAGTGACAAAATAAATCCATTAAACCTGAGCAGCATTATGTTAACCTTTGCAACAAGGTAGCCCTCAGAGCAAAAGAGAGAACTTTATCGGCAATGTTCTGAGATATAGTCCTCAGTGGTCAGTTATAAGAACAAAATTACTTTGAAATCTTGTATTTTATCTAAAACATTCATATGAATTTTGAATTCCACTCCACTATATGCCTGAAGTTGATTTCATATAAAAATAATACTTTGAATTCAATACCAGTTGAATTCTTACCTTGCTTTTTTTCTCTTTTGCTGAAAGTGAGAATCTAAGATGAATCACATATATATTCTGATATTGCAATATGTAATATGATTGTTTGTCATCTGATTCCTGCCCCAATATCTAAGCACTGGAGGGCAGGAAGAACCCACAGAGCCTGGAGCAGTGATTGCCATATAGTTGGTGTTACACAAATATTGTCGAAAGAATGTGGCTTCCTATGCCTCTGGTACAGAATTTTCAGAAACCTTACACTTCCTTGTGAGATGCAGGGAGTTAGAGCACCTTTCAAGATCAAGATTCGTCACTTAATCTTGAAATGACTGGATCTTCTAGCCAATTTGAACAAATAAGCCAGATCACTTGACTCCATATACTTCTCACATAGCCTTAAACACATGGCACTTAATGTCTGTTTGTTTGTTTGTTTTCCTCACTTAACTGAGTGGGGAAGCAGAAAGGGAGAGCCTGAGGGCAAAAACAGTATAACACTTACCTTTCTATTCCTAGTGAATGAATGGCTGAAGGAATGAAAGTTTGCATCAATGGATGAATGCATGATTCTGCCTCAAAGGGCAGGTAAGAAAAGCTTATTTCTATGTGATCCATGATATGGACCAATATATTTTAAGGTCCTCCATAATCTGATTCTTTTCCGACCTTACTTTCCACTTTCTATATTACACTGACCAATATAGTAGGTGCTTGGTACATAGAAGGAACACAATAAATGCCCGGTTCCATCCACAGTCGTATGTGTGTGGCAGCCAACAGTGCCCAATAAAGGCTATTCTCACCATTCCCTTGCCCTAGTCTATAACTTAACCAACAATATTTACTAATTTCCCCTTCCCAAACACACAAGTCCATATCCCAAGCTCATATCCCAAGCTTTAGTTATTCATCTTGTGACTTCCCTATTCGTAGAGGGCTGAGCTCTTCTTTTTTACCATGCGCACTCAAATGCCATCCAGTTTTCACCTCTTTTCTTCTGAGCACTCTAACCTCTCTTATCTTTCTCATCCAAGAATAGCTATAGTTGACACCCCAAATGAGTATATTTAGTAATATATTATTTTGCATTGTTCACAATTCACTACAGAGATAATTAGTCTTCTCTCTCCAACTTGTCACATTCCCTAGGATTGAGATCATGTATAGACAGACAGCAAGTTTTCAAATATATTTTTTGACAGAATGATAAATATCTATCTTTCATGGTTCTTAACTTTGTTTCTTTCTCTTAAACTATCACAGTTCAAAAGCTAATGAAAACATGGTAGAAAAAAATATTATTAGAACATTGCCCCCGTGAAAAATTATTTAAAATTCCTCTAGTTTGCAAACATCCATTTGGATGCTGATTGGAATGAAAGGCCAACGTGATTTAGTTGAAGACTGAAATGTTCTCATATTTGTTTGATCTGTGGGATCCGTTTTGCAGTTCTGGATGACTTTAAACTTCATGGGAGTCATTTTGCAGGAAATTACAAATTATTCTGCATCAATTTTCTTTGTCTCTTATTCAATGCTGCCCTAACTTAGAAGGCAGCAAGATTTTTTTTTTTTTTTTTTGTCCTGAGGGCTGTTTTAAATTGATTTGGGAGTAGAAAAGTTGGGAGCAAAGGGAACAGCTTCTCACCATCACATTTAAATGTCTCTTCACTTTTTGAATGCCTCATCTATTCTAATAATAAATGCTCTGAATTAAAGAAATTTATTTTATTTTACTTTAGAGTATATTTTCTTTAGAGTATATTTAGACACTTTTTAGTTTTCAAACATGCTCTTTTTAATATAGTCAGAATATCATCATTTTTGTATTAGTTATATTGTACTAATACTTTCCAGAAATTATAGCAATATCCTCTTACTGTTTACTTAGTACTTGTTTCAAAAGAAGATTGAATTAATCTAGTAAAAAAACCCTCAAGTACCTGTGTTTCTTGTCTGCTATTATACTCGTATCAGATTTCCAAGGTCCTAGAAAGACAAAAAGTCCCAACTCCAAAGGCAGAATGCAACGTGCTATTTCCACATCTTGACCGGCAATAATAGCTGAAGGGTATGGGCGCATGTGAAGGTACAATTTTATTTTTCCCGTAGCTTTGTTGGAGGTATAGAAGAAACAGTCTAGACATGATACTGGATTTAGAACTAACAACAAGAAGTTAGTGGATTATTACAGCAGGAAAGCATAATCTTCCGAATACTTTGTTGGGCTTACCTTGTATGTCATATGTCAGCTCTTTTTCTGCACATGTTCTGAAGACAATAGCATTGTTGATAGTTTTGCCTGTGCATTTGCAAGGATGCTTTGTTCGAACCAGTCTGCCTTTGGCACATGGAGGCAGGACTGTAGTTGAAAGAGCGGAAAGGAAATGCCAGGGAAGTTTCTCCAAAACTATAATATCTGTTTACATTTTTGTGTGGGTGAGGGAAACGAAGTCACTCGCTGAGTTAAGACACCAAGTACTGAAAACATAACGTCACAAGATGTTACTGTCACAAAAACTTTAAATGTATGTTATTTGGTGGAACTTGGCACAAGGTGCTTGCTGAGGAATAACCTTTTGGGTTAGTCATTCTATTGGGTCAGCTTCTGAGGAGGCTTATCGGAAGATTGTGTGAAAACATGAAGTGAAAGAAAGAAAGAAGCTGGAGGATGAGTTCTCCAGGGTTGTGTTTTTCAAAAACTTCAGATATGTTGCCCAAGGGATGAGTCATTCCCAGGTACCCTCTCGACCTCTGAAAAAATATTTTTGTACTCTCCTTTTGCCATTTCCACAGTGTAGGTTCAGAAAATACAGAGAGTGTGGGTTTCCTTTGAAAATCTTGACAAAACAAGTATGGTGTTGGGAGGAAAATGTGCCTTGGGGATTTTGAATATGTGACGCCAGAACCCTACATGTAGACTTTCTCAAATTGCTCACACATCTTTCAGTAGTACTGGTGATAAAAATTCACCCACTATGGGACTGTGTCTCACCACTTTTATTCCTTATTTTCTGCCCTAGGCTGCAATGGTTATTTTTAAAAGGTGAATAGATTCTATTCACAGGTAGTCCTTAAATATTACATGATCTTTTAAAATGAAGAGTAAAGGCAGTGTCCTGGGTAATTATCTTGGTAGTTTGATTGTCCCCTCTTTGCAAATTATCTCCAAAAGACAAGGAAATTTAGTGCGTGCATGTACTTTATTTGACCTGTGTTCCTCTCTGATCATGATCATTTTACTGACCTATCTGCTTGTGGAATTTCACTGTTTAAAGGTTATTCTTTTTTCTGTCCAAATGATGTATAGGCATGTTGTACTTTATTAAGTTGCCGCTTTTTACTGCAAAGCTATTTGCATTCCTACGGTAGTTGACATAATTAGGATATCCTTATTTATTTATAGCTATATAGGTTATACCACAAAGAGAAGACATGCTGATTATAGTTTTTCATATTTCAGTAGGTCATAATTTCCTCAAAAACATTTTCCAGCCAAAAATTATACTATATAGTTTCTTTGCCCCACTCTGACATGGTTGACCTATATAACTTAAGTCATTTGACATTAGTCAAATATAAGGCAAATGCAACTATTTTCCTTCTAAGAAAATGGTTTTGAACTTTATATCACGTCTTTAACTCAAAGCCAATAGAAGCTATAAACTTCAATCTCTGCAAGATTATAGTCCTCACCAGGGAAGGAGAACACAGCCAAGTCTAAAGAATAACAATTAAATAATTTTTTACATTGTAAGATTTTAAAATGTTGAAAATTATAGTTTTGTGTGTTAGCTCTACAGTTAGACCATCTTCCTGACTTCATAAGTCATTTCATGAGACATGTCCAATTAAATGTATCTTAAGTACAGAAAAAAACCTAACTAACGTACTGATTTAAGAATAATGTGTTGGGGGCCACTGAAGCCAGAGAGTGATGTTATTATACATTATACATGTGTCTTAGGCTGATAATGCTGTCTTCAGTACTTAGGATGAATTGGGCAGAAAGAGAACAGTCATCAGGAAATGCAAACCGCTGTTTTTGAATAGTTGGAGTGAATTAGTCAGCAGCCATGGGATTGGAAATGAAGGAACTGATGAAAAATTTCTTGTAATCTAAATGGATAAGGATTAGAAACTGAATTTAGGAAGCAAAGGGGGAAAAGAGGAATTGAAGACTCGATGTTTAAAACCTGAACAAATCTGGGCATTATGATGATACTGATCTCTATGGAATGCAGAAGGGGGAATTGGTTTTGAGAGGAAGACACATTTTATTTGAACAAGAATAGTCTGAGGTGCATATAATATATCACTGTGGTAATGGCTAGACATATGGAAATCTAGATCAGGGATTTAGATCTAGACTGGGTTTAAAAACCAAGTGAAATAAAAAAAACAAGGGTAGGATCATAGATTAGAGTCTGTAGGTAAAAGGAGAAAGAGGAAGACTTCAGGACAAGAAGATCATGTGAATGAAAGCACCCAACTCCTCCTGCCACCCTGCCAGCATCCTTTCCCCTATACCTCTAGATTCCCAAAGAAATTAGAAATTCAGTAGACAAAGAGGTGTTTTGTTGCAAGGGGAGATCTAAATCAGCACGACATTCAGAAAAAGTGTATTACTTGCCTCTTCCTCTGTTCTTGACCTTGCTTTGTTTGTCTAACATTTCTCACTATCTGTCATAATATACATTTACATGTTCATCTGTTTATTATCTGACTCCTCCTCATTAGAATATATGATTCTCAGAGTTCAATGGTAATCAGAAAGCCTGTGGAGTGGGTTTAGTCAACCATCACTCAGGGCATGTCCTCAGTGACCCAGAGTCCATTGTAGGGGAGGCCAGGACACGTTAAAAAAGATACTGCAATGCCACAGCCAATGTAGACATCAGTAATTCCCCTGATTCTTCACTAAAGAGATCTACAGCCATTTACCAAAGTCACTGTCCTATAGAGAAATATATTTTTAAAGAAGAGTACTCACCAAATTAGGATAGAAAATTAAGGAAGAGGAAAACTGGGATATAAGAAGTAGAGGATCATATAGAAAGATAGTGAGAGAAAGTCCCAGAGTGACCACTTTGTCAGAGGTCTAAAGAGCAAAGAGACTTGACCAAAGCAGAAGAATGAAGAATTCTGTAGGAAAATCTCCAGGAACTAAATGAAAGAATTTTAACATTTTGGAAAAAAAAATAAATGGCTGAGAGGAGTCTGACAATTCTGATAGGACATCTGGCAAAATAGATAGATAGACAGATGAAATAAAATATATAATAATGTCTAGATTATAATAAAAATAGATATATAAAAGTTTTGTCAGTAAAGGTATATAAAGACATAGTATTAACTTAAGAATAAATCAACATATATAAAATAGAAAAATAATCACGATCCATTTATTGATGTTATATTAAAATTTTCATGTAGTCTTAATTTAATAAATAGTAATTTAACTAAAAGTTGATATTCTGATACTCAGAAATTTTTTTTAAGTGTTATTCTGGAATAAGATATCTTATGTCTCTCTCATCATACAGAAAGCCATGTATCTTTATCAAGAATTTATTTCAGATTTCTGAAATCAGATTTCTGAAATATATATTATTTATTAGCTAATTTGTATATTTAGTGACTTGGTGTTTATTTTTTTCAATGTACTGTACAATTTTGTTTTAGAATCAAAGAAATGGAATTTAACAAAATTTAAACAACGAAAATAATTTATATTTAAAAACTAGAAAGAAAAAACATTGCTAAATATTTTGCTACAAAAGATAACAAAACTATAATGACATGTTATATAAAAAAATTAAATTTTGCATTAACTAACTAAATGAGGACTCTCAATATAAAAATAAATACACAAAATATTAGAGAGGAGACTGAGGGACTATCTTTTTAATCTTGCAGTATGGAAGATTACCTAAACAAAGCACAAAATCATGAAGCCACAAAGAAAAAAAATCAAAAGACCTGCCCACATAAAAATAGATACCTGTGTACAGTGACAAACTTACCAAACAAAATTAGATGATAAACTTTATAACAAATTTATCCTTTAATTTTGTTTAGGATTTGTAACTATAATATATAGAAGCGCTTCTAAAGTTTATATGAAAAATACAAAAAATCCAATCCGAAGTGAGCAAAGCAAAATAAGAAAATAAAAGAAGAAATATTCAAATAAACAGTTAAAAAATACTCAAATCTACTAGTTTACATAGACATGAAAAGAAAGCAGAAATCTCTTCAAAACAACAATTAAACTGAGAAAAATCAAAAGTGTTGATAATAGTTTTTGTATATAAATTAGAATCACAGTACCTGTCAATATTTAAAAGGTATATATCAATTCAGCAATTCTATTTATAAAAAGTTATTCAACAGATCTATTTGCACATGTGTATAAAGACGTGAAAAGGTAATCATTGCATCACTGATTTTAAAACACAAATCTAAGAGGAATGGATAAATAAATTTTGGTATAATCATACACTGAATTACTATGCTTCTGTTTAAAAAATAAATAAAAAACAGCAACAAAAGCAAATAGGCAAACGACAATAAGAAAAATTTCCTGACTTAGAGAAACCTCTGAGATGAATTATTATATGGAGAAAAACAAAGATGCAAAGCCATATATACTGTATGGCTCATTTAATTATAATAAAACTACGTGAGTTCACTCTCACTCTCTCTTCTCCCTCTCTCTATTATAAACATACAAACATACAGTCATAAATATTCCTACATGTTTTTTGCATATATGTACACATATATTCATATATGTATATATTTATATAACTATATAGGTACATATACACCTAAATGAGAATATATGAGTTGATTATAATATAAACATATAAAATTTGCAAGATTATTAACAATAGTATTAACAGTAATTATTTCTTTGGAGAAGGGCAGATTGGGCAAAATGGAAGGTGAATTTAACTTTTTCCTCTATATAATTTTATATTTTTAAAATTTTTACCATGATCTAGGAATTAGAGAAATAACTAAGATACTAGTATTTCACTGATTAGATTAATGAAATTAAAGAAAATTTAATTAAAATCCATGTTTTTTTTAACCTTCAATTCAAGAGGCACTTTCTTTCATGAGTCCAGCAATTCTGGGTTATGTATCCTTTCTACATGCCCTCAAAATCAGCCCTTGGTCATCACATGGTAATTAACTCTCACATAAGTCAGTGATCTCTTTGATATAAACAGAGAATTTTTGTTGAGTGAGGGGTAGAGTAGACAGGTGTGGTCGGGGATAGCAGAGGAGGGAGGGGAGGACAGAGAGAACACTCAGGCCCTGATCCCCTCATTCATGCTGCTGCGGGAAGCTCTGGACTTTTCAGTCCCACTAACAAATTAATTTTCTTCATTTTCTAGCTTCTTTGATATTGGGTTTTCTCATGCTTTTAGTATGAAAAGTCCAAATTGAATCAAAGATGTAACACAAATTTTTCAATAAAATGTATCCTCTAGAGCATTTGATGGGGAAAATAGGACATGGTGGTAGTCATGAGTTTGGGGATGTTTTAAGGTCTCAGTTCATATCCATTCTGAACATCAACTGCATATGGTAGCTGATTCAAAGTCACTTCTGACATTTGTCATCTTTACTGTCTTTGTTTACACTTTCTCAAAATTATGGATGATGGAACATATCAGGAATGGTTTATGACTGAGGTTTAATACTTTATGGGGATACTACTTCAGAATTTGAAATCTGAACGCTGTCTTGACATTTTCCTGATGTCTTTATTGTCTCCTTGGTCAGCCTCAAGTTGAATTCTACCTTGATTCCCCCCCCCCCTTCCTTTCTCCCTTCTCTCACTACTGGGAAAATAGGACCAATAATTCAATAAAAGAAACACTTAGCTAGCAAGAGATATTTCAAGTAGATGTCATCTTCTAATGGAGAATTATTGCACTATATATGTTACCATAGCTAGAGCAGAGCCACTTTAAGAATAAAAATGACTTGAAAGTTATTTCTTCTATATACATTTTTCTCCAGAAATAGGAAATATCAAGTCTGCTAGGGTCCTACCCTGTAGTGAAAAGAAAAAATATGGGGGAGCATAGGCTATATAGCTAGAAAAATATCTTATTCAGGTAATATTCCACATGTCATTACTAAAATATTAGTCTGATAAGGAATCCACAAAAGACATTATTTGACTAAAATTATGAAAAACTTAAAAAATTCCACGAGACATTTTAAAATCTTTTTTTGCTGATTAAATAATACTTTTTCCTTATAGTGAATTTTGAACCTTTAAAAGCACTACAATCAATATATTAGTCTCGAAGTTGGCACTCAAGTGTTTAAATGAACAGGATAAAAGTCAAATGACTAAACACAGCTAGTTAGTGACTATTCTCATTTTTGTGGACAAAGGTATTTCAGGACCCCTAGATTTGTACCTCCTTAGTGGCAAATATCCTCTGGCATGTAGAAGTTTCTTACATCTATACTCAGAGTTCAATAGCTGTGTGCTAGAAATCCGTTGAAAGTTGGCCTAGCACAAAGGCAGAGCTAGTATGAATTTTTCCTCATTTTCCCCTGTAATGAATGAATCATGAATAATTACCTTCATGAGGTAGACAAAATGGGTCAATGTCTCAAAGGACCCTGACAGAATTGGGAGCTGGATAGAAGCAAATGGAGATTGCCAGGAAAAACAGTCACCATCCCACTGCTAATCTGAAATGCCACCTGACCCAAGAGTGGGTCAGGTGACTGAAATCTGACATTTCGCAGACTTCTGTAAATGTGATTTCCATGGTCTATGGTTAACAGAATGTGCTCTAGCTGAGTTAGATGCTGATTCCTTGGCTGAGTTTGTGATCTTTGGGCAAGTAAGCTACTTATCTTGTCAATTCTTCAGTTTCCCTGTCTCAAAATGTGACATCATTAGTTCTTTAGGTGATTTTGTATGAATTTTTTTTTTTTTTTTTTGCGGTACGCGGGCCTCTCACTGTTGTGCCCTCTCCCGTTGTGGAGCACAGGCTCCGGACGCTCAGGCTCAGCGGCCATGGCGCACGGGCCCAGCCACTCCGCGGCATGTGGGATCTTCCCGGACCCGGGCACGAACCCGTGTCCCCTGAATTGGCAGCCGGACTCTCAACCACTGCACCACCAGGGAAGCCCTGATTTTATATGAATTTAATGATAAAACCCATGTCATGTGTTTAGCCCACCACATTGTATAGGTAGGCAGTAAATACACTCTAAACATTAGCTATTATTAAGTCTAAATATTTGCACACCCCCTATATATACTTATAGAACTAAGGACCATGCACACAACCCCTATATAACTGGATAGTTTAAGGACTGATAGAACCTCAGTAGATACAGAGTCAAAGTTATACTGTAGAATGTGAAACAGGTTTTTTTCTAATAACTTATTTGTTATACAGGCATTTCCAGAATTTTGTCAGAGATTTTGAAGAGCCATAAACTGAGTAAGCCCATCACTTACCCAGCTGCATGAGCATTCCTTCACCTCCCCCCCCCCCTTAAAGCTCTGATCTGCAGCACTAAGTAAAAATCTTCTCATCTTTCTCCCTTCAATCTCCAAGCAAACTGCCTACACTAAAGGAAGACTGGAGTTCTGCTATTTTAAATTTAACAAACGAAAAGGGGATCTTTCTAATTTTTTTTTTAATTCAGTGGACCATAATTTTTAGGCAGCCTCTGTTGTATACATCATATCATCACATAAGATTCACATTAACTTCAAAGGGAACGACACACAATGGCACACAAAGTGGTAAGAAACATTTCCAGGACATAATGAAGTATTATCTGAAGCAGTGCTGAAGCAGATGTCTTGGGAGAGGAAACAGTAGCAGTGCACCAAGTGCCGGAGCAGCCTCAGTCAGTCCCGCGTCACTCAGCCTTAACGAGATCATGCTGACCGCCAACCAGAAAGGCAGAGCTGGAGAAAAGAAAAAGAAAAAAAGCATCGGAGCCAACACTTTTTAAAGTTAAGGCCAGCTAGTACGTGTGACTTATTGGCAGAGAGAGCTGGTCATTTGTGAATCTTCCCAGTTTCAGGGCACTGGGGACATTGGAAAATGACCAAGACCCACGTCGTCATGTAATGGAACAGGAACCCATAAAGGAATGGATCCTGGGAGAGAGGTCGGGCCCACTACCCTCAGGTTTCCCGGGACATTTGTCTTCAGTTCCTATTAGAGGGGTGTCATCCTCGATTCCTTCTACCTACATCACAGCAAGGTTAGGGCCAGGGACTCCTGATCCAATTGAGGGTGGTGAAGAGAGGTTTTTACCACTGAGGAGACTGCCTTAGGAGCAGTGCAGTTTGGCTCTAATTCTTCCTCATTGCCTCTTAGAAAGCTCCAAGTCTCCACATATTGGGGGTGAGATAAAGGGGAAAGGGTAGTTAGGGAGGCTCAGAACTGAGTTGAGGGTCTAGTATCCCAAATATCATTCTATGGAAATCTCTTTAGTTATAAGATTCCTCAGGGCTGCAGCTCCTATGCTTGGGCTTTGGATGTGAAATGCAGAAGGCTATCAGCTTAGCAGAGTACAAAGAGCAGTGATTCTACAGGGAAAGAGGCATGGCAGGGGTAAAAAGACCAATTCCCCTTATGTTTAAATCTCCCTGGACCTCTTCTGTGACTGTAACACTTAACTTTTAGTAGAGTACAAAACAAGATGTAGTAGGAAAATGCAACTTTGGGAGAGAAAACGCATTTTATTGTCCACTACCCAGTGTTCTTTGGAATGGTTAACATAGATTGCACCTGAGGATTACCCACTGCCCACTGCCTTTGCTGATGAGTTGTTAAGGGGTCTGATTGATGGAGCAAACATGGTTTTGGCATAACAATCAAGGTGGACTCTTTAGACAAAGCAGGATTTGTCTACTTTACCCAATGCCCATTCAAGATGGACAAGTCGACATTTTGAAAATGGAAAACAGATGTCTCATACAAAGCTTTAAAAGTGTCAGGTATAGATGAAGGACCCCAGCTACTCAGATGGATTGGATCCAAGAAGGGAATGTGGAGAAATCTGGCATTTCATCCAGCAGGCATACGTGCATTCTGAAATAATCATAGTTTACCTTTGAATAAAGGGAAGTTATCCAGAATTAATAAATCAGGATAGAATGGCTTCTGAATGACCCAATCGTCATCATACTAATTTTTTCCCAGCTTTATTGAGGTATAACTGACAAATAGAACAGTATATATTTAAGGTATACAACGTGATGATTTGATTTACGTATACATTGTGAAATGATTACCACACGTGTTAATTAACACATCCATTACTTTCATCCTACTAATTGTTATTCTAAACAACTGGTTTGTCAGACCATTATCACCAAGTGCCTTTTAAAACTTTGAATAAAGTTATAAACTATGAATATATTGGTAATTGAGTATCATTGAAATTCAGTTAACTGCACAACACTCCACAAACTAGATGTGGAATATTTAGTAAACTTACTTTCATTCTCTTAAAGCAAAGCAAAAGGAGACCATCTGCAAAGACATGTGTATGTTTTTAAATTTGAAGTAAATACATGTTTTTAACTGTCCAATGCAGTGGTGTCAAATTACAATTACCTGGGGGACTTTTTAAAAACACTTTTGCTGGGCTTCCCTGGTGGCGCAGTGGTTGAGAGTCTGCCTGCCGATGCAGGGGACATGGGTTCGTGCCCCGGTCCGGGAGGATCCCGCATGCCACGGAGCGGCTGGGCCCGTGAGCCATGGCCGCTGGGCCTGTGCGTCCGGAGCCTGTGCTCTGCAATGGGGGAGGCCACAACAGTGAGAGGCCCGGGTACCTCAAAAAAAAAAACAAAAAAAACCACTTTTGCTGGGCTTCACCCTCAGACTTTATGATTTTATTTGTTCGTGGTGGAGCTGGGACACTGGAATTTTTTAAAAGCTCCTTGGGTTATTGTAATATGTAACCAAACTGAAAACTCCTGTTTCAATGTAGCTAGGTATCCAAAATATATGGCTATCTTATAACTTTTGTACTCTCTTGTTTGCTGGGATACTGTAGAATATGCCAAGGCCCACTCCCAGTGTTTATTTCTAGGAGGTGTCATCTCTGTTTATATTCTCAATAGTGGTGCAATGCAATAAGAACACAGACACTTGTGTAGAAGTGCCTAGTTTGGATTTCCAGCTCTCCACCTACTAGCTATGTGACGTGGATAAGTTACTTATATTCTCTGTTCCCCAGTTCCTTTGTGTGTTAATGGTGATAATAATGTATCTACCTCTTGGAGTTGTTGTTAACGATTAAATGAACGATTATATATAAATGAGTTATTATATATAAAGCCCTTAGAACAATTTTTGGGAAGATCATTTCTTACTACTAAAAAGAACCCTGGCTCTGAGTCTTGCCCTCTCTCTCCCAGCCATAAAGGGTCCAATAACTATAAAGTAAAAACGATCATTAAATTTTTATATTAACAACACCTGCAGAATTCCACATCATGTTTCCATGTTAACAAAATTCTTCATATCAGAAGAGATGAGGATGCTTATGAGTTGTCTCCAGTTCCGTGGTTTCTCAAGCTGTGGTCCCTGGAAACTACTTGAAGTGCTTCTCAGATATTGAAAGTTGCCTGGGCTCCGATACCAGATATTCTGAGGATGATTCTTATGCACAGTAAAATCTGAAAACAGTGGCTCCGGTTCACACTATTGAATGGACAGTGGTAGGAGAATTATTGTGTCCTTTAACTTCTAGCTCTGGTGTGTCCTCAGGAAGAATCTCAAAAACATCAATACGAGTGTTTATCAGAGGGCATGGTGGTGCTGCTGTGTCTATGTGTTTATGTGGGAACTCCCGTCAAGGTTGTAGATTTTGATTTTGCATGACAAAACCACTTAACTTTATCTCTAAAGGAGCACTTGCCACTTTATATAATTTTCAAGTCGGTTTCTCTTCCTGGATAATTATCTTCTCAAGGCATAGACATATCTTATCAATTTTGTGGGCCAACAAGGGTGGATTGAGTGCCTTCCTCAAAATGCCCTAAGTCCCCTTCTGGTGCCTGGGACTGGCCAGAACTGAGAGCCTGTCTGGGAGGGGAGGGGGCAGTCCAAGCCCAGGCCAGGAGCCATGTTCTGAACCCTGTTCCTGTTTCTTGTTTCTTCTCTTGAGGCTGCTCTCTAACTGCTAACACTCCCCTGTGCTCTGCAACAGCCAGCCATGAAAGCTCTAAGACTCATGAGCGAGGAGTCATCAGGGGTTGCACGGCCAGGCCCGGGTCCAGGAGGGCAGCCTGGTAAGTGGATTGCTCCCACGGGCTGGCATGGAATTTGTTTCATGAGATCGCATAAGAATGGGCTGCCAGATGGTGCTGACATGCTGATTTTGGGAGACCCACTCATTTTCATCCAGAATAAGGAATTTTCTTATGCACTGACTGGACAATTGTATAGATATTCCTCTTTTCTGTCTGTTATTCTGAATCTTCATCCATAAATCACCATACCTCACCTCACATGAATTTTTTTCTAAATATAAGGATGCCACAGTAATTATTTGTACACCCTAAGGATGCTCATGACTCCAACTTTTACTCTCTTTTTATCACCAAACTTAAAACCATCAGAAATAACCACATCTCTTCTTCTGGAACGCCCATTACACAACTGCAGTCATAGTTATTTTAAGACCTTTACAAGAAAGTTAGCTACATTCAGAGGATTAGTTACTAATGGGAAGAGTCAAACTCTAATAAACTAGGAATTGGTACAATAAAAATTAGAAAGATAGATGGGAAGTAATTTAGGATAGGCTAGGATATGCTGCTGTAAGCCACAATCCTTTGTGAATTACAAAAAAAAAAAAACCTTTGTGTGACAGGTCCATTGTGCATTGATTATGGGCTCTTTTCCACGTGTCTTCTTGGAACTCAGGCTGGCAGAACAGCAATATCAGAAACATTGCTGGTTCCAATAGCAGGGGGAAAGAAACTCTGGAAGGCCTCACATAAATAATTTAATAGCTTGGTCCAGAAAGGATTTGTTCATAACTTATTGGTCAGACCTAGTCATGTGGTTCTCACTTAATGACTAAGAGTCCAGGAAGTGCAACCCACACCCATTTTTCCCAAAGGCGAAGAGCCGGAAATATTTGGGGAACAGCATTAATGACTACCACAGAAATATTCAAGGTAGTACATCTACTTAATATTTTGCAAGTTTCTAAAGGAAATGTCTAGAATTGTTGCTTCTCTTATAAGGAGTATCTTTTAAAAAATGTAGAGAATGAGAAAAGACATAAAGGACTTCTTATAAATATTAAATATTAGAAAATTCAAAGCTAATTTCTATATTTATAAAGAGTAAGTGAATAAAATTAATTTTGTTTCCTTCTAGGGCAGAGTCATGTAGTATGGAATTCATGTTAGAATCCAAAAGCAAAAATCTGAGCAAAGGAAAGGCAATATATTCAAATATTGTGCTGTTTCGAGGTCAAGAGTACATGAGTAATTTAACTTTTCATTTCTTTTCTCTTCTTTCTTACTTTCTGTTCCAGATATCCCATAATGAGTATTGTTTTTATAATGAAAAATTGTATAAAATAAACTATTCGTTAGTAAGGTAAAGTCTTAGAGAAGAGGAAACTGATGGATTTTTAGTATTAAATATAGAACCAGGTTATTAAACTGGTAGGTTAGTTAGCTGGGAAAAACCTTTTCCTTCCCTAGAAGTTTAAAAGTCATATTTATACTCATTAATTTGGAGGATGAAACGTAGTAAAGGGATAGAGATGATCCATCCCAGCCCTGGATTGGTACCAGAAGCTTTCACTCTAGACAACTCTGTGAGAGGCATAGCTTCTTGTCAAAGAGAAGATCTCTGTTTATATTTCAACTTTTAGCATTTTGTATTTATTTGGCTATCTTTTAGGTATTTGATTTTGATGAGATCTGGAATATCACTTAGGAAGATTACAACATATCTTAGGTTTTTATTGAATTTTGAAACAAGATAATGGATGATCACACATTTTGAAAGAGCTTTTCTTTGTAATTAAAAAAATTATTCAGCATCATAGTGACAGATAACAGTGAAGTGGTTGCTTCAGAAGGAGGATGGGGAGGTGTGGAAGGATGATAAATGGCGTGAGGAAACTTTTGGGGTCAGTGGATATGTTCATCCTCTTCATTTTAGTGATAATTTCATATATATGTTATAACTTATCAAAGTATATAATTTATGTGCAATTATACCTAAATGAAGATGTTTAAAAATATAATTCAGTATATCCTATAATTGATGGTTATCTGAGGGCCTTTATCTTACATTAAGCTACTAAGCTACAAAGGTCAAACCTAGATCTCCTAATATTTTTTTTTTTTTTTTTTTTTTGCGGTACGCGGGCCTCTCACTGTTGTGGCCTCTCCCGTTGCGGAGCACAGGCTCCGGACGCGCAGGCTCAGCGGCCACGGCTCACGGGCCCAGCCGCTCCACGGTATGTGGGATCTTCCCGGACCGGGGCACGAACCCGTGTCCCCTGCATCGGCAGGCGGACTCTCAACCGCTGCGCCACCAGGGAAGCCCAGATCTCCTAATATTTAATGTTTTTCTCAAACTTAGAGATTGGAATGTGAAATTTTCAGATGATACCAAGCTGCAGAGAATGAAAAATATTGTGACAGTCAATTTCTGTATAAAGTAAGGATATGAAATTAACAAACTGGAAGTAGTCAGTAACCATTGATTGTGCTTTTAAGTTATAAATGTACTTTTAACTTCGAGGGGTGTGACTGATGTTAACTAGACAGAACCTTCATTTGAAGCTATTTTGTTGGTAACTGTTAAACATTATTGTAATCTACCAATGTGTCTTATGGATGGTACTCACCCAGAGAGTTTTGTCGTTAAGAGAGATTGACATGTTTCAGGTATAGTTGGAACGTTACTAAGGAACAATTTATATAAACCTACTTTGGCTTGGTGATTTTGAGAATAGCATTAAGTGTGTGAGTGTGCAGATAATACTCCATGGATGATCATAAATGAAATTTAAAATTCCAAGATAAACGTCAACATTGACTGTTAGCATATGCAATGGGAACAAACTGGGTTATTATTGCAAAATTTAGAAATATTGTGCTTGCTATAAAGTGTGATTTCTTTCTTTATATTCTCAGTACATCAAACTTTTGGATTCTAAGTTCAATGTTTAAAATTCAGGGTAAGAACTATATTGATGCTATGCTTCTCATCATAACTGAGGCTATTTCTACATGAAGAAATGCAGAAGTGAAGTGAAAATATTCTTTTGATCCGACAGATCAGCTGTGGCACTTATGTTCTACAAAGACGTAGACATCTGAGTCACTTTGATCTTCCCACCATTTATAAGGGCCACAGCTGATTGGATTAAGAGACATTTGCTTTCAAGCCTATCTTACCACTGAATACGTAGAAATAATCTAAGTCTAATTAACAAAATACTTTTAAATTCTAACATTTCACATGCACGATGAGGGATAATCCAGTTGCAAAAGAGTATATGTTAACATTTTCATGTTAAACTGCTGACAGTTCAAATAGTAGCTGAAAACCAGCTGAAAAGTGTACTCTCCTACCGAAAGAGCTCCTGTATGAGAGCATGATTTGTACCTTGGCCAAAATAGGCAGACAGTTTTCAATATATTTTCCCCCAAGCCCTTGAAGTGGAACTTAGGAAGCATTAAGTTAAAAAATTTGGAAGTTATGGGCTTCCCTGGTGGCGCAGTGGTTGAGAGTCCGCCTGCCGATGCAGGGGACACGGGTTCGTGCCCCGGTCCAGGAGGATCCCACATGCTGCGGAGCAGCTGGGCCCATGCGCCATGGCCGCTGAGCCTGCGCGTCCGGAGCCTGTGCTCTGCAACGGGAGGGGCCACAACAGTGAGAGGCCCGCGTACCGCAAAAAAAATTTTGGAAGTTAAGTTCCTGGGGGTGGATGATTTTGCCAATTTTCTTTGTTTAGCAACTAACAGAGTAACTCTTCGGGGAAAGAACTAAAAATGTTCTTTAAAATTTGAGTTTTAAAGACCAGCAGGATTAAACCAGCAGGATCAACTAGGTGCAGACTATAGTTAACTAATGAAGTTCATGAAGAGCCGTTAGAGTTCTTTCAAAGTTCTGTCCCCAGTAGTTATCAGCACATGGGCACTCCCTAAGTGTTTGAGTGACTGACTGGTGAAGATGCTGGTGACATCGAAGAATGGGCAAAACAGAGCACCTCAAATAAACACTCATATCTGGAGTCCAGAAAAGTGTAGGCATATTCACAGCCTAGTAATGGTAGCAATACTTGCTATGGACAGGGCACTTTCTTAGAACAGTTTGGGAGGTGGGGATAACAACTGATATTCCAATAATCAAAAACTCAGTTCTATAAGACAAGCTCGTGGTATCAAGGAAAAATTTGAAATTTTAACAAGCCGTGCTCTTATTGGACCCATAAATGTTGATCATAACAGTGACACAGATGGCTTGCTGTGGAGTTTGGTGTTATCATGTGACTGAGCTTTAGCTAATACACAAATGATGAACCTTGCAGGCTGGCTCATAAGAACCTCCTATCCTCCTAGTTCCTTTCCTTTCTGGCTGTTTGGAATGGAGATATCTCCCAGCATGACCTTGGGAGATATACGTTAAAAATAACAGAGCTACAAATAAAAGACAGTTGAATATCTGAATTGCTTTCCGCTGATCAGGAACATCCTTTTCAGACTTTATATGAATGAGAAATACACAGCCATTGGGGTAAACCACTGTGATTTAGGGGTTTACTTGTTTCATCAGCTAGCATCACCACAATTCATACAACTGACAAAGCATTTATTGTCACATCTCTGTACCAAAGATAGGGGCTTATTTAGGAAAATTTATAGATGGGGACTATGAACAAGGGAGAAATTGCTACATTTCAAATGAAACATACTAGATTTTTATTACATCAGAAATTGGGACCTAGGTTTCTTGATACTCAGGTATCAGATATACTTAATTAAAAGCAATCTCTCTGAATTTTAAGGTGCTGTATAATTTAAGCAACTTTTCTCATGATACTTATCATCTTTCACTGTACTACAGTTATTTGGATACATTTTAAAAATATGATTTCTCCTAGCTATTACACCTCTAAAGCGTGGGATTATGTGTGATAACTTTTTTGTATACCTTAAAATATCTTGTTCAGTGCTTTGTTAAACATTTTGAAGGCTCAATAATTGTTTATTAAATGAATGTTTGAGATATAAGTCAATTTTCTTTATATTAAGTAGATGAGGGATCATATAGATGTGCATATAAATTATTTAAATTCTGCCCCACCTGTGGTTACCTTGTAACTTAAGAGTTAAGCTTAGCACTGGTTAGAAATAGGAAACTCTTCTATGCTTCAAAAATTTTGGCAATATTTCTTGTCCAAGAGTTAAATAAAATGGGTTTTATTTGCATTAAGCACTGATTTTTTTAATATAGCTTAGGTGAAATTTGAAATATTCTTGCAGAAAATACTCAGCTTCTAAGTTGTGACTTTTTGAAAAAAAGTTATATAAAGATATCATTTGTTTTTTTTGTGTGTGCTACAAGTCAATTGGCAGCTGTAGAAGAAAAAAAATTGTTTGTATGTGCTGTGATCATGCAAATGTAAATATATATGACTAAGCAGTTGTAAACAAATAATTCATTTAATTATAACAGTAAGTTACATTATCCTAAAATGCAACCCAAAGTTTTATTTCTAGGCTTTTGTTTGTATATTCTCTTTTCATTAGCAGTTCTGAAATTTTGTGCTCTTAGATCTTAAAAGCATCCTTTTTATTTACTTTGATAGAAAAAAGAAAACACCTTTGCCGAAGGCACCATTAAATTAAGGGCTGAGGATGTAACCAAAATGCAAAGTGCTTATGTTTGTCTAGGATATTTTATATCATAGCTTTTTGAAAATAATTAGAAATAAAATAATTAGAATGATCAAGATATTTAATACTAAGATATTAGTACTAGTCTTACAATGCTTTATAATATGAATCAGCCATTTTTTGCAAGAACATATAATTTAAAAATCAATAAAATTTATAAATTCTATCATAATCCTGAAGAACACTATATTTTTTCCTTCCAAGTGGTGCATATATATTTCTCCTTCTGTATTGTAGAACACATCATCATCATTATTACTATATTAGACATTGTGAGAAGGATGGCAAGCTCATATTTTCATCCTTGTTCATTAAGAATACTTAATCTGGCTGGAAACATAAAGCAAATTCATGTTAATAGACAACTTCAATGAAGGGTGCTAAGTGAAGGGTCAATTAAGTGGCAGAATTTAAGCAAAATCTTAAAGAATAGTCAAAATTTAGACAGACAGAGGTGAGAAAAGAGGGCCAAGCAAAGAAAACTAGTTGAGAATGGTGAAGATAAAATAGAATAAAGGCGTAATTTTCAACCCATTGGAACCATCTGAGGAAGTTTAAAAAATTCCTGTGCTGAGGCTACTCTAAACCTATTAAATAAGACTCTTTGTGGGTGGTACTAGGAATCATTATTTCTGAATCTTCCCAGGTGATTGATTCTGTAGGGACACCAACTAGAGGACTGCTAGGGAAAAGCATGATGTAGTCACTGTCAGACCTGCTTGGCTAGGACTTGGCTAGAACAGCAGTAGGAAGGGAAGCAGTTTGAATGGAAATAAACATGCCAGGATAATTACAAAATCTTGTAGATCTTAGTTATTGGGGATTGAGGGAGGCAAGAAAGAAAAATAAGTTACATTCAAGTTTTCAATTTCCAGCGACTAAAACTGTGTGACAATTAATTATCAGAAGAAAGAGCTGGTCCTAAGATGGAGAAGATGATGACTTCAGGTTTCAGTGTATTGATTTTAAGCTAACATTGAAATTCCAGTCTCCTCTAGGCATCCTGTCCCACTTAAAGGGAACAGGATATCTAGAGGATTGAGAAGCACTGTGAAGTTCACAGTCTAGGGACATAGATACTTTAAAAGACTACAGTCAAGTCATAGGACTGTAGAATGTTTCCGCTCCCCTTACACCTTACACCACATCATAAAGACCTATTTACTTTAGTTCCTTTTACTTAGTACATCATGTTCCACTAACAAGAAAAAATTACAAGGCATACTAAAAAGCAAAAACCAGTTTGAAGAGGCAGACTAGCACCAGAATCAGAGTCAGATATGACATTCAATGTTGAAATGATCAAATCCCAGTATTTGAAAAAATTGTGATTAATATGCTAAGGAATTTAATAGAAAAAGTGGACAGTGTACAAGAACAGGTAGGTAATGTAAGCAGAGAAATGGAAATTCTAAGAAAGTATCAAAAAGAAATGTTAGAGATCAGAAACACTGTAAAAGAATTGAAGAATGCCTTTGATGAGCTCATTAGTAGAATAGACAGTGCTGAGGAAATAATCTCTGAGCTTTTGGATATATCAAAAGAAACTTTCAAAACTGAAGGTAACAAGAAATAAGACTGGAAAAAGTTAAAAAGAACAGAATATCCAAGAACTGTGAGAAAACTACAAAAGCTGTAACATACACATAATGGGAATTATAGAAGAAGAGAGAAAGGAATGGAAAGAAATATTTGAAACCCAATGACTTAAAATTTCCCCAAATTAATGTCAGACACCAAAACACAGACCCAGGAAGCCCAAAGAAATTGAATAGGGTAAATGCCAAACAAAATGAAACAAAACTACACCTAGGCATATCATATTCAAACTGCAGGAAATGAAAGATTAAGAAAAAATCTAAAAGAAGCCAAAGGAAAACAACATCTTAACCTGTAAAGGAACAGAGGTAATTATATCTGACTTCTCTTCATAAAGCAGGCAAACAAGAAGAGGGTGGAGTGAAATATTTAAATAGTTGAGAGAAAAAACCCACCTGCCTAGAATTCTATATCCTGCAAAATTATCCTTCAAAAGTAAAGGAGAAGTAAAGAGTTTCTCAAACAAACAAAAGTTGAGGGAATTTGCTGCCTCAAGAATAGGCCTGACTTGCAAGAATTGTTAAAAGAAGTTCTTTAGAGAGAAGGGAAATGATATAGGTCAGAAACCCAGATCTACATAAAGAAAGGAAGAGCACTGGAGAAGGAATAAATGAAGGGAAAATAAAAATTTTAATTTTATTTTTCTTATTCATAATTGATCTAACAGATGACATTTGTTCAAAGTAGTGACCAGCAACAAAGTATTCAATTATATATGCTTATGTATAAGTGAAATGAATGACAGCAATGACACAAAGGACAAGAGAGAAGAATTAGGAATACTTTGTTATGGAAGGTTACCTATTGTTATCTAAGCCTATGTGTGAAACTGTACAGGGTTATTTGAAATTACAGGTGGATTAGTTGTAAATGTATACTGCAAAATCTAGGGCAACCACTGAAAAAATTAAGAAAAAAACCATAATTGACAAGCAAAGAGAGGAAAGAAAATGTAATTACATAAAATGCTCAGTGAAAAGCACAAAAGGCAGTAAAAGAGTAGAGGACAAAATAGGAAGAACAAGGGCAATGAATAGAAAACAGTAACAAATATGGTAGATATTAATTTATCTGTATCAATAATAACTTTAAACATCAGTGGTCTAAAAACATCAAATAAAACACAGAGATTGTCAGAGTAGATCAAAACAGACTCCCAGCTATATGTTTTCTACAAGAGATCCATTTTAAATATAAAGATACATATAGATTAAAAATAAAAGGATGGAGAAAGATATATCATGCTAACACTAATAAAAAAAAGTTGGAGTACTTAAGTTAATTTCAGACAGAGAAGACTTAGAGCAAGGAAACTAATCAGGGATAAAAAGGGCCATTAAATAATAAATGGAATCAATTTTCCAAGAAGATATAACAAGGTTTAATGTGTATGCACCTAACCAGAGAGCCTCAAAATATGTGTTATTGAGTAATAACATGTACATTGACTGCATCAATTTCAAGTATAAAATTTTGAGTTTTGACATTTGTATATATCCAGGGACCTCCATCGAGATTAAGATACAGTATATTTCCATCATCTTCAAAGACTTCCTGTGCCTCTTTGCAGTCTCTCTCTTCCTTTGCTAAGGGCCAGAAGCAACCATTGATCTGCATTTTGTCACTATAGACTAGTTTGTATTTTATATCAATGGAATCATATTGAATGTACCCATTTCAGTTTGGATTTTTCATTTAGTATATTGCTTTTGAAATTCATCCATGTTGTTGTGTGTTTCAGTAGTTCTTATCACTGAGTAGTATTTCATTGTCTGACTATATATTGTACATTTTCTTTATGCATTCCCCTGTTGATGGTGTTTGGAATGTTTCCATTTGGAGGCTATTGTGAGTAAAGCTGCTATGAACATTTGTGTATGAATCTGTGTAGACATATGTTTCCATTTCTCTTGAGTAAATAAATACTGAAGAATGGAATGACTGGGTATATGGTAGGTGTAGACTTAACTTTTGAAGCTATCAAACAAATTTCCGTAGTGGCTGTACCATTTCACATTCCCACCAGCAGCATATGAGAGATCAAATTGCTCCACATCCTTGTCAATACTTAATATTAGGTGTCTTTTTAAATTTTAGCCGTTCTGGTAAATGTGTAGTAATATCTCACTATGGTTTTAATTTGCATTTTCTTGATGAATTAGAATGTTGGTCATTAAAAAATTTGAATTCATTTTGAATCCAGCCCACTCAATTGTGCCAAATGATAAAATTCTAATTTGCAGTATGCCTGTGCCTTTTTAGAATAGTCATCTAGTTTGACAACAATAAAAATGTTTGATACATTTTGCATAGAACTTCTCTTTTCATGATTCTTGCTCAGCCTCTCCAACACTAGCCACTTGTCACTCCAGAGGACTGTTCCTTAGACTTCAGGCTGCTCCCATTAAAGGTCAGGAATGCAGACTCATCTAGCAGCTCACACGGGTACATCTTGCCCTGGCTGCTGAAGTAGGTGTCATTAGGGGCCAGCACTTTGGTGGGTGGGCTGTGCACATTACAGTGGAGAGGCATGTGTGAATGTGACTCCCCGTGCCCTGCCTGCTGGGGCAAGGTAGTGCTGTGCCATCAGACTCTGTTCTGCCGGAGAGTGCCCAGCAAAGAGACCTAAATGAAAGAGCCTGTTCCTGGGTGGAAGCTGCTGGTCCAGAGTCTACCTACTCCAGGTACTGCCCCTCTGCATCTTCTTGGGCAAAACTCTTACCTGTCTGTGCAACACTAATGTGCTTTGGCACTCTGGTTGAGGTGCTGTAGACCAGATTCTTTGCATCCAAGGCTTATTACATAGATTTTTCAAAGTTTTCAAAAAGGCATTTTCTTACAATATCTGACTGCTTAAGACTTTTGAGACCCAAAGAATATACAGTGCAGTTGTTTAAAACAATATTTTATATGTGAAGTTTTTTAATAAGGGCAGATGCAGTACTTTGAACACATCGTGAATAATGAACATGGAAGAAAACTGCACATTTCAGTCTTTCAAAAATGTTTCCAGGATTCCTGAAGGACAAGATTATATGGGTTGGTATGCAGAAAACGAGGCACCATAACTGATAGGCTTTAAAGCATCCTGGGCTTACCTTTGTGACGTGTGACTGAAAAATGGAGCAGCTTTCCTTTTGATTTTCTTTTCCATATGTTTTTTACATTCAGCTATCCAAGAGCTATATCATTAATCCCTCAAAATGGCCTTCTTTTTATTTGACCCAAGTTTTTGTTTCCGAAGGCTAGTGCCCATCCTGTGCTCTGTAGAACTCTACCTCACATGTTAAACTTTCCATCAGCTGATACTAGCAGTGTAAAAGCTTTCTAGTTTTGATATCTCTGAGTTAAAATGAGATAAACATTTACTTAGCACAAAGGTTTTAGCAATAAGATGATGGTTAAGACTTCCTGATCTGTGAATTAGAATCTGCTTTTGTTCAGTTCAGTGAACCCATATTTTACTCACAAAAATGAAGTTTCATGGATTGTACAATTAAATGAATCAGCACACATTAATCACAATTACTTGGTAAAAGGCTATGACATATATTTTGAACAAATAAACAATAGATCCTCTGTTCCAAGAAATGTTTCGTCTAGGAAAAAATGATTTTGTAATTCAAACCAGAAATTGCCCTAAATATTTAGCCCATATTGGCTCATTTTGCATGCCATTTTATCTGGGCACTTTCTGTTGACATTTTTACCCCTGCATCACCCATCTGCACACACATTTGTCATTCTTCTGCTGAATTTGGCTCTAGTTGGGCAATGGGAAGTTAGGGCTAGTGGAATAATGCTGTTATGTGAAGGATATCATTAGAGGACAAAATTGTACTTCAAAGACCAAGCACATATGGTTTTGACTTTTATAAAGATGGCAGGTGGACATGAAGAAAAGGTTGATTTCAAATTTATTTCCATGATAGGAAGAATTTCTTGAAAGTCTGAGGAAGATTAATTTCCAATTTGGAATTCCTAATAACTGAAACATGATAAGGGTTTTACAACTTCCTGAAGTAAATTTTCTGGATGACCAAGCCATCTTCATATAAACCAATGGAATGGTTTAACATAAGTCTCAGAATGATAGAATACCAACAAATGTTTGGTAAGAGAAGCTTTGGAAAGCCAACACATGTAGAGTGTCATCCATTTGAAAAGTTTTAACTAGAGGATTTATAACATTAGTGAACTAAAAAATAAATAATTAACTTGTAAATATGATCCACATAAAATCGTTTCAAAAATTTGTTCGTATTTTAAAAGACCAATATGTTATATATCAAATTTAATTTTTAATGCTATTCAGCATATAAGGGCTTTCTTGTACTCTAGAATGTTAAAGTTTCTTTAATGGTGATAGATAGCTAGTGGGAAGCAGCCGCACAGCACAGGGAGATCAGCTCAGTGCTTTGTGACCACCTAGAGGGGTGGGATAGGGAGGGTGGGAGGGAGGGAGAAGCAAGAGGGAAGAGATATGGGAACATATGTATATGTATAACTGATTCACTTTGTTATAAAGCAGAAACTAACACACCATTGTAAAGCAATTATACTCCAATAAAGATGTAAAAAAAAAAAAAACTGGGCTTATCTAAAAGCAATTTTTTCCTTCTGTTTTTATGATGCTTCCAATCAAACAAGGGTAAAGATTGGACAAACACAAATAATAATGCAATAATATAATTCTACTGTTACTAATTATCCTACAGACATTTGCACATGTAATATTTGCACATCCTCCAGCAATATTTACAATAGCAAAACTACAAGAAATCACCTAAATTTCCATTTGTAGGAGACAAATTTGATTAGGTATGCTACAAATGAACACTGAAATTCTATACCCTGTTCCACAAAATAACACAGATCTATATAGATGCTAAGGAATAATCTCCAGGATATAGTGATAATATAAAAAGCAAAGTTCAGACCAGTATGCAGAATATACTAGCATTTATATAAAAAGGATGTATAAGACATATGTCCTTTATATATATAATTTTATAAATAAAACCACTGACTCAAAATTTAAAAATAAGGTGCTTTCATTTCCCCATTCATGTTCTGCATACAGGTAGAAAAGGGACTGCACAGTCCCCAGCCTTGAAGTTACATATGTCTTTGTACAGTTATGTATTGACGTGAGTAAGCAATCAGGGGTCTTTTTATAAAAATTTTTCTGGGATAAGGGCTTCCTTTTCTGAGCCCTGCTTTTCTTTTTCAATAGTCAGGGTTTTTGTGAGATGGGGTTGCTCTTGGGCAGGGGTCTCTTTCACACAAAGAAGTTCTGGATGGAGGTAAACTGTACCAGGGCAGGCTTGTGGGCATGCCTGTCAGGGGAGGAGGGACAGGGGTCTTTGTTATTTCCATCTTTGTGACAGGCAAGAGTCCTATACTTCATAGATCTTTTGTAGTTTTTAGTGAGATTCTCCAGTGTAATTGATTCTCTAGTACAGTGAGTTTAGGAAAAGGTTTTAGAACAGGTCTTGGAGGATTGGGTGAAGATTGATACTGGGAGGCAGAGGATAATAGGTATCTTCTCTAAATGAGAAGGGATGTCACTTTTGGGGCACGGGAAGTGGGGAGGAAGTATCTTCTCAGTAGGCATTACCAATATCATAAGAATCCCAGACAGAAGAGTAGCTCAGTTCTTGGGCCCTAGACCCAGACCAGGTGCATCCTGATACATCCCCCCTCCCCCACCCCCATCGATGGTGGCCCTTTCCTTCCCTGGCTACACCAGCAGAGATTGAAAGGGAGCCTATCTGGGATGTGCGGTAAATAGAGATAAAGCCTGGGAAAAACTCGCTCTCTGTTTCCCTGGGACCCACTATCTCCCATCCTCACTCCCCCACACAGTCATAAGAGGCACCAGCAGGGACTCAGCAGGAACACCAGCAGTATCAGGTAGACAAAGCATACTAGCTCTGAAAACTAGATTGTCATCAAAACCACAGTATACAAAAGTAGGCCAGGACCTTTACCTTTACCAGGACCAGAGTCTCCCAACATAATACCCAAAATGTCCAGAATGTAATTGAAATCACTCATCATACCAATGTGGAGGAGGAAAAATAATCTTCCCTCTACCTTCTAGGTTCTTCTCTGAGACCCGCCCCCCACCTGTCCATAATAAAAGAAAGAGTAACAAGAGAAAAACACACAAGTTTATTAACATGTATACCTCAATTAAACATGGGAGATACCTAATAAACCTGAGTAAAAATCTCAGAAATGGCCCAAGCCACCACCTTAAATACCATCTTCTGCTAAAGCAAAAAGATGTTGGGAGATGGCCAGTTACTGGAGGTGACCAGGAAAAGTACAGTAAGATTGTTATGCAGATTTAAGTCTGGCATCTTGTCCACTGATAAGAGTTTCTTGTGATTTAGAGTCATCCTTCTCTTCCTGGTACAGAACTGGTGACACACTTACAAATGGAGATTTCCATTATAAAGGTGAATTTCCCTTACAAAATGGTAAATTTTACTCTTTATAGAGCTTCTCCTGTGTTTGCTTTTTGTTAAAAGCAATCAGCTCAAAATAATCCTTATGACAAGGAAGCATATTTTGGGGTGGCATATTCTGCTACCCTTCATGGAGAACCAAGAAAATCACAGCTTGAATGAGAAAAGACAGTCAACAGGCACAAAAAATGAGATGAAACAGATATGGGGATTATCTGAGAGAAATTTTACGTCATCATCATAAAAATGTTTCAATAAGCATTCTAGAAAGAAATGAAAAATTTAACATCACCAAAAATATAGAAAATGCATATATTAAAATATACTTCCAGAAAGAAGTGCTCTCACTCCCTCTTTTGAGAACACCAGAATCACAACTAACTGCTGAACAATCATCGACAGGAAGACACTGGTACTCACCAAAAAAGATACCCCACACCTAAAGACAAAAGAGAATTCTCAATGAGATGGTAGGTGGGGTGCAATCACAATAAAATCAAATCCCATAACTGCTGGGTGGGTGACTCACAAACTGGAAAACACATATACCACAGAAGTCCACAGACTGCAGGGAAGTTTCTGAGCCCCACATCAGGATTCTGGAGGTCTGTCAACGGGAGGAGGAATGCCTAGAAAATCAGACTTTGAAGCCTAGTGGGATTTGATGGCAGGACTTTGACAGGACTGGGAGAAACAGATACTCCACTCTTGGGCACACACAAAGTAGTGTGCATATCAGGACCCAGGGAAAGGAGCAGTGACCCCAGAGGAGACTGAACCAGACCTACCTGCTAGTGTTGGAGGGTCTCCTGCAGAGGCAGGGGGTGGCTCTGTCTCAACATGAGGACAAGGACACTGGCAGCAGATTCTGGGAAGTACTCGTTGGCATGAGCCCTCCCAGAGTCTTTCATTAGCCCCACCAAAGAGCCCGAGTAGGCTCCAGTGTTGGGTTGCCTCAGGCCAAACAACCAACAGGGAGGGAACACAGCCCCACCCATCAGCAGTCAAGCAGATTAAAGTTTTACTGAGCTCTGCCCACCAGAGCAACAGCCAGTACTACCAACCACCAGTCCCTCCCATCAGGAAACTTCCACAAGCCTCTTAGATAGACTCATCCACCAGAGGGCAGATAGCAGAAGCAAGAAGAACTACAATCCTGCAATCTGTGGAACAAAAACCACATTCACAGAAAGATAGACAAGATGAAAAGCAGAGAGCTATGTACCAGATGAAGGAACAAGATAAAACCCCAGAAAAACAACTGAATGAAGTAGAGATAGACAAACTTCCAGAAAAAGATTTCAGAATAATGATAGTGAAGATGATCCAGGACCTCAGGAAAAGAATGGAGGCAAAGATCAAGAAGATGCAAGAAATGTTTAACAAAGACCTAGAAGAATTAAAGAACAGACAAACAGAGATGAACAATACAATAACTGAAATGAAAACTACACTAGAAGGAATCAATAGCAGAATAACTGAGGCAGAAGAACGGATAAGTGACCTGGAAGACAGAATGGTGGAATTCACTGCTGCGGAACAAAATAAAGAGAAAAGAATGAAAAGAAATGAAGAAAGCCTAAGAGACCTCTGGGACAACATTAAATGCCACAACATTTGCATGTTAGGGGTCCCAGAAGGAGAAGAGAGAGAAAAAGGACCCAAGAAAATACTTGAAGAGATTATAGTCGAAAACTTCCCTAACGTGGGAAAGCAAATAGCCACCCAAGTCCAAGAAGCGCAGAGTCCCATCCAGGATAAACCCAAGGAGAAACACGCCAAGACACATAGTAATCAAATTTGCAAAAATTAAAGACAAAGAAAAATTATTGAAAGGAACAAGGGAAAAATGACAAATAACATACAAGGGAACTCCCATAAGGTTAACAGCAGATTTCTCAGCAGAAACTCTTAACAAGCCAGAAGGGAGTGGCATGATATACTTAAAGGGATGAAAGGGAAGAACATAAAACCAAGATTACTCTACCCAGCAAGGATCTCATTCAGATTCGATGGAGAAATCAAAAGCTTTACAGACAAGCAAAAGCTAAGAGAATTCACCACCACCAAACCAGCTCTACAACAAACGCTAAAGGAACTTCTCTAAGTGGGAAACACAAGAGAAGAAAAGGACCTACAAAAACAAACCCAAAACAATTAAGAAAATGGTCATAGGAACATACATATTGGTAATTACCTTAAATGTGAATGGATTAAATGCTCCAACCAAAAGACACAGGCTTGCTGAATGGATACAAAAACAAGACCCATATATATGCTGTCTACAAGAGACCCACTTCAGACATAAGGACACATACAGACTGAAAGTGAGGGGATGGAAAAAGATATTCCATGCAAATGGAAATCAAAAGAAAGCTGGAGTAGTAATACTCATATCAGATAAAATAGACTTTAAAATAAAGAATGTTACAAGAGACAATGAAGGACAGTACATAATGATCAAGGGATCAATCCAAGAAGAAGATATAACAATTATAAATATATATGCACCCAACAGAGGAGCACCTCAATACATAAGGCAAATGCTAACAGCTATAAATGAGGAAATCGACAGTAACACAATAATAGTGGGGGACTTTTAACACCTCACTTACACCAATGGACAGATCATCCAAACAAAATTAATAAGGAAACACAAGCTTTAAATGACACAATAGACCAGATCGATTTAATTGATATTTATAGGACATTCCATCCAAAAACAACAGATTACACTTTCTTCTCAATTGCGCATGGAACATTCTCCAGCATAGATCACATCTTGGGTCACAAATCAAGCCACAGTAAATTTAAGAAAACTGAAATCATATCAAGCGTCTTTTCTGACCACAACGCTATGAGATTAGAAATAAATTACAGGGAAAAAAACGTAAAAAACACAAATACATGGAGGCTAAACAATACATTACTAAATAACCAAGAGATTACTGAAGAAATCAAAGAGGAAATCAAAAAATATGTAGAGACAAATGACAATGAAAATATGATGATCCAAAACCTATGAGATGCAGCAAAAGCAGTTCTAAGAGGGAAGTTTATAGCTCTATAAGCCTACCTCAAGAAGCAAGAAAAATCTGAAATAAACAATCTAACCTTACACCTAAAGGAACTAGAGAAAGAAGAACAAACAAAATCCAAAGTTAACAGAAGGAAAGAAATTATAAAGATCAGAACAGAAATAAATGAAATAGAAACAAAGAAAACAATAGCAAAGATCAATAAAACTAAAAGCTGGTTCTTACAGAAGAAAAACAAAATTGATAAACCATTAGCCAGACTCATCAAGATAAATCAATAAAATTCAAAATGAAAAAGAGAAGTTACAACAGTCACCGCAGAAATACAAAGCATCCTAAGAGACTATTACAAGCAACTCTATGCCAATAAAATGGACAACCTAGAAGAAATGGACAAATTCTTAGAAATGCACAACCTGCCAAGACTGAATCAGGAAGAAATAGAAAATATGAACACACCAATTACAAGTAATGAAATTGAAACTGTGATTAAAAATCTTCCCACAAACAAAAGTCCAGGACCAGATGGCTTCACAGGTGAATTCTATCAAACATTTAGAGAAGAGCTAACACCCATCCTTCTCAACCTCTTCCAGAAAATGGCAGAGGAAGGAACACTCCCAAACTCATTCTATGAGGCCACCATTACCCTGATACCAAAACCAGACAAAGATACTACAAAAAAAGAAAATTACAGACCAATATCACTGATGAATATAGATGCAAAAATCCTCAACAAAATACTAGCAAATAGAATCCAGCAACACATTAAAAGGGTCATACACCATGATGAAGTGGGATTTATCCCAGGGATGCAAGGATTCTGTAATATACGCAAATCAATCAATGTGATACACCATATTAACAAATTGAGGGAGAAAAACCATATGATCATCTCAATAGATGCAGAGAAAGCTTTTGACAAAATTCAACACCCATTTATGATAAAATCTCTCCAGAAAGTGGGCATAGAGGGAACCTACCTCAATATAATAAAGGCCATATATGAGAAACCCACAGCAAACATCATCCTCAGTGGTGAAAAACTGAAAGCATTTCCTCTAGATCAGGAAGAAGACAAGGATGCCCACTCTCACCACTATTTTGGAAGTCCTAGCCACAGCAATCAGAGAAGAAAAAGAAATACAAATTGGAAAAAAAGAAGTAAAGCTGTCACAGTGTGCAGATGACATGATACTATACATAGAGAATCCTAAAGATGCCACCAGAAAACTACTAGAGCTAATCAATGAATTTGGTAAAGTAGCAGGATACAAAATTAATGCACAGATATCTCTGGCATTCCTATACACTAATGATGAAAAGTCTGAAAGAGAAATTAAGGAAACACTCCCATTTACCACTACAACAAAAAGAATAAAATACCTAGGAATAAATCTACCTAGGGAGACAAAAGACCTGTATGCAGAAAACTATAAGACACTGATAAAAGAAATTAAAGATGATACCAACAGATGGAGAGATACACTTTGTTCTTGGATTGGAAGAATCAATATTGTGAAAATGACTATACTACCAAAAGCAATCTACAGATTCAGTGCAATCCCCAAATTACCAATGGCATTTTTTACAGAACTAGAACAAAAAATCTTAAAATTTGTATGGAGATAGAAAAGACCCCAAATAGCCAAAGAAGTCTTCAGGGAAGAAAACGGAACTGGAGGAATCAGACTCCCTGACTTCAGACTTTACCACAAAGTTACAGTAATCAAGACAATGTGGTACTGGCACAAAAACAGAAATATAGATCAATGGAACAAGATAGAAAGCCCAGAGATAAATTCATGCCCTTATGGTCAGCTATTCTATGACAAAGGAGGCAAGGATATACAATGGAGAAAAGACAGTCTCTTCAATAAGTGGAGCTTGGAAAACTGGACAGCTACATGTAAAAGAATTGAAATTAGAACACTCCCTAACACCGTACACAAAAGTAAACTCAAAATGGATTACATACCTAAATGTAAGACAAAAGAGGAAGAACTTTCTCTACCCTTCTAGGTTCTTCTGGCAGGTCTAAGAATTCAGTTGACATGAGACAGATTAACAGGAGAAAATCAAAGTTTAATAACATGTATATATGGGAAGGACTCAGGAAAACTGATTAACTCGCCAAAATGCTGAAGCCCTCACTTTAAACACCATCTTCAGCTAAAGACAAAAGGAATTGGGGGAGGGGCTTCCCTGGTGGCGCAGTGGTTGAGAGTCTGCCTGCCGATGCAGGGGACACGGGTTTGTGCCCCGGTCCGGGAAGATCCCACATGCCACGGAGCGGCTGGGCCCGTGAGCCATGGCCGCTGGGCCTGCGTGTCCGGAGCCTGTGCTCCGCAACGGGAGAGGCCACAACAGTGAGAGGCCTATGTACCGCAAAAAAAAAAAAAAAAAAAAAAAGGATTATTATCAGAGAAGTTGAGACAAACTAGCTTATTTAGTGTCATATAAATTGAAGGAGGAAAGCCTATAAGGAGAGGGTAATCTATAGATTCAAATGCTACAGAGTGCAATAGCAGACTGAACAAAGAGAATTATCAGTTTGATTTGGCAGTTAGTAAGTGCGTGTTTGCTGGAATGTTAGGTTGATGGAGGCGAAGACCAGAATACAGTAGAATGAGGAGTGAAGGGGAGAGGTAAGGAAGTGAAGATACAGCTCAAAAATGTTTTTCCATACTTTATCACAAACTGAGAATGATCATTCTCTCCCAATGGACTCCCTTAATACTTAATTTGTATCATTTACTGATACTTTTAATGAAAAAATATGGCTTCTGGATATTTGTATATACATTTTATCTCCCTATTGTGATTGGTATACATTTTTATATACTTTATAACATAAAAATAGTAACTTAGGTGGTATGTTCAATGATTAACTATTTAAACAGTGCATAGTTAGGTAAGATTCCAACTATTTCATGAACTTACACTGACCTCTCTAATCCTTTCTTCCTCCACTGAACTACAATGTTGATTGTCTATATCCATCACCCTTTTTAAATACTTCCATATTTTAGTTTGAAGATTCTTAAAGAAGTGTGTGTATCTGCATTGTTTTTATTGTCCAGGAGGTCTAGTAGATCCTCAACCACTGACTGTTCTACTCAAAACAGTACCCTCTTCCCTGCATCCTCAGGTTGCCTCTTCAAAACCGGTGACACCAGCAGAACCAACCACGCCAAGCCAAGCCAAATTCAGTCAAATCCAATCATATGATATGCAAATGAAGCTGAACTAAATTAAAACATAACAGGTCTCATACCCCTGAGTTCCTCTGTTTACACTTATGAACTGTTTATAAATATAGTTCCTATTTCCATATCTGTGAATGTATGAACTCTTGAATACCAATTTGAAAATTTTCTTTGGGAATGATTTTCCATATTTTTAGAAACAATGTAAGGTGTTCATCCAGAGCAATTCATAAAAGGCTACTTGGGGAGCTTACCTAGGGACTTGGTGAATATCTTGGTAAAGCTTTCTAGAGACTCTAAGCATCTATGTCAAATTGCCTTAGCAATTCAGCAGTAGAGAAAAGTTCTGAAAGAGCTGTTTCCCTAGCAAAACTTCTGAGACATTTTTAGAATATTAGACAAATAACCCCAATCCCTGGTGGGGTTGCTTAAAAAAAAAGTAGAAATAAAAAAGGTGGAATCGATGGATTAGGTAAAAGTTGAAACTGAACATTGAGGGCATCTCAACTAGCACCAAATCAATTATATCACTTTTTCTATCCTTCACCTAAAAACCATCTGGGGCTGTCATACAGCTTCAGCCTCTTAGCACTGTCAAGAAAGAATTGTCCAGATTGTCAAGAACACGTACTTTACATGACTTGTACAACACTTATATGAAGAAGGCAACTTATACAACAATGGGTAAAATTATATGGTGTTCAGGAAGTCTGTAAGTATGAATAACTTTAGGATAACGTAAATGTTTATAAAGCTCAGTCAGCAGTTAGAGATTTCACACTTTCTTCCACCAAACACCTAATTTATTTTTTTTCTTAAAAAATTTTTTATTACATTTTCAATTCAGGATATTTGCAAGCACTAGAATATATTTTGGTCTTTTCAGGTTTCAATAATCTTATGTCTCTGGTTGTTTCTCTTTCACCCATCACAAGTCTTTAGGAATGCAAAATCATTAGAAAGTTCTTTACTTCATTACCTAAGGGCTATGGAGGAATATGGAAAGGGTTCTCAGTGATTTTAGTTTACCATACAAATGGTATTTTGGGTATTAGTAATTAGAGTTATTGCACATCATCTTAAGTATCTGAATGCTCTCAGAGTTTCATTCATTTGACTAGTCACTATAAATGAGCTAATTAAGCATTAAGAATATAGGTCCTGGTCTCATAGAGTTTATCAGCTAACCTGACACAATAGAAAAATAAATATCCATGTGTTCTAATTTTAAGGAAAGTCCTCTGAAATGGAAATGATATAATATCATTCTAGGGAAAAAATAGGACTTAAATTTCAAGTTTTTTTCCGTCTTACATTGTTCAAATATGAGTTCAAATGTTTGTGCTCATTCATAAGATATCTGTAATCATCTGAGGATGTTCACTGAATCTTTACAATGTTAATTCTGTGTCATTCTTTGTTCTCTAGCACATTGTTCCTCTACCCAAGTATTTTTCAAAATTCACTGCATTTTTGAGACCTAAATATTTTCCTGACTTGTTCTAGACCCTTTGAGGGAGTGAACAGAAGGATATTCTATGTGTCAAGGCAGTGTCTCCAAAGAATCGATTATGAAATGGCCTGCTGCTAAAGAGGCCCTGAATTATGTATAAAGACAATTTTATTTTGTTCATATCTTGGATGCCACCTTCAGAACCAAATTATTGCCTTTGAGAGGGAAGACAATTGCAAAAAATATCTTTGACTTAGCTACACATACATGCTTGGCATATTACTTGGGATGGTATGGACAGTCATTTTAATGGTCATTTAGACGTCATCATACTCTACAGAGAATAAGACTTGGGAAGTTAGAGCAGATGACTTCCAAATGACATTGCACTTCTGACACGCCGTGACCTCATGCTTGCTATTATGTGGGTGAGCAAACTGAAGGGCACATTGAACAGACAACTCAAGTTTAACAACCTGAAATCTGAAGAAGAACCATCAATGATCTCTCTCACATTTGGTGTTAGATGATGATTTATTTACCTCTTTTTATTTATTATTTTAAGTGTCTTTTTTTTTTTTTTTTTTTTTTTACGTTACACGGGCCTCTCACTGTTGCGGCCTCTCCCGTTGACCGGCCCAGCCGCTTCACGGCATGTGGGATCCTCCCGGACCGGGGCACAAACCCGTGTCCCCTGCATCGGCAGGCAGACTCTCAACCACTGCGCCACCAGGGAAGCCCCTAAGTGTCATTTTTTTAACTCATAGAAAATGCCATAGACAACTGGTCCATCTTTTCCCTTTGGGTGGTTTCCTTCAGGAACTGTGGAAAAGAGTTGGTATGAAATTAAAGTTTCACAGAACAAAGAGTTATATGAAAAATCATGTATTCCATGATTATGCTCCAAACTTGGATTGACAAACATGTAATCATGGACTTTGGAAAGATGCTGCCGTAAGAGCCAGCTCACTTCTCTACTTCTTCTCACTGCAAATGCATGCTTGGAATTTGTTTGTTTGGAATCTTTCTGTTTTTATGACTTTGTTGTTGTTGTTGTTGTTGTTGTTGTTTTTGCGGTACGTGGACCTCTTACTGTTGTGGCCTCTCCCGTTGCGGAGCACAGGCTCCGGACGCGTAGGCTCAGCGGCCATGGCTCACAGGCCCAGCCGCTCCGCGGCATGTGGGATCTTCCCGGACCGGGGCACGAACCCGTGTCCCCTGCATCGGCAGGCGGACTCTCAACCACTGTGCTACCAGGGAAACCCTATGACGTGTTTTTTCAATTCCATTAAAATTCCTCTCTTTTTTCTTCTGTTTTTTTTTGAAGCAAAATAACGTTACTGCCTAGGAGCATTAAATCATTAAAATGAAGGCAGGTATACTTAGCAGAAATTCCTTCCTTTAAAATGTTTGGTTATCGGTAAGTGATCGAACAGTGCATAAGAGGTTTAAGAGCAGGAATAAAATATCAGCAATATTAACCTTCATCTTAAGCTGGTGGTAGATAGAGCACTTGGCACCCTCAAAAGTCCTGCAACTCTTTTTAACCATTCAGCGTTTGGGCTCCTCAGACTGGCTAAGAAACATACAGCACTGCTGCTGAAGACTGGAAAAAGAGCTTGAGGTCAGAGGTCGACACAGTGAGGGAGTTTGCTCTTTAAGAGGTTATCTGTGGATCTGCAAAGCCAAAGTGTAATTGGGTTTTGTGATGTGATTTTAGTGTGTAATTGTATATGAGCTTAGATAGTTTCAAAGACAAGCTTGCAAGATTTTTCTAGCTTGTTTGTAATAGCAATTTTAGGGATTGTGTGCAATCTTGGATAGAAAATTCAGAATGATCAAAAATGGCCATCAGATATAATACAGAAAGTACTTGATTCACCCTAATTATAATTTTAGTGAATTGATTTTACTGTGACATGTTCTTTCTTTTTAGGACATTGCATTGGCTATGAAAATAATTTAGTTTTCATGGCTGGTATCAGTATAGCCAATTTTACGTCATCAGCATAGCTCTCAGTGTTTCAGAGTTTGCATTTACTTGAGGATTACTGAATCATTATAAGGAAAGAAAAAAGTTAGAGCATTGCAATTGTATGTGGGGGATTCTTTCTGCCTCTAAATTTGTCAGGTTTCTGATTCTTGAATATCCTAAACAATGAGAAATAAACATTTCCTTATTGTTTTAGTTGTTTAGGGTTGCCTTGATTAAGCTGTCACTGCTGTCAGTTATGTTCTTATAAGCCTGGTTGGATCTATTTCATGTTAGGAAAAAGCTCAGATAAACCCAGGAAAGCTTAATGTTTATCCAATGTGAAAATAATTACTCAAAAGTGTTATTCTTAATCCAGATAATTAGAGTGAGGAAGGAAAGATCAGTGTCATTGTGAATTATGCCCCAGCAATTGACTCTTGGTCCTTGTAAGTTTCAGGTGAAGATGTGAATGGATAAAGGTTAGATTAAACATAATCCAAAGTAGCTGCAACCTTAATCTGTTATGATACAAGGATGATCACTTAAAAAGAGCTGGATTGTGGGATTGTTTCTGGTTGGATAAGATGCTGCCCGACTGGGACTAGTCTTAAAACATGCTTAGCACCATGTCACTGCAGCTGTAAGCACTTGTGCACGACTGCAGCGCACCACAACTAACAGGTGCTCCTGGGCTCATGATGCACATCAGGGTATCATACTTTCACAATATCTGGGCTTCACATTAACATGCCTTCCAATGGTCTGCATGGAAAAAATATTTCCTGTGATCTTTGTGGCATCTCTTCTTGGTTGTAATAAGCATGGATTTGGAATCTGCTAAAACTCTGGTATAAAGTATGCAGCCACATATTAACAAAAATCGAAGGGCATATTTGTAATTGAGCTTGTTTTCCTCTGTTTTAACATAGAAACTCTATTTTAAATGTGATTTTTAAAGGTAATTCACAATGTTCATAGAACTAGTTTTCTATCAAGTATTTTGAAAATGTAGTTAGGCTTTTCTAAATATTCCTGTGGAGTTAAAAATTATTTTTTTTGAAGTATGGGTAATAAGATCCAAAAAGGCTTTTAAGACATGATGCAAAATCCAGCCTCTTTTTTTAATTGAAAGGGAAAAATATTTGGAGTTTTATCTATTTCTCCCAGTAAATCTCAGAAATTTAATATACTTAATTTCTGAATGGCTAAATTGGTTTGCTTTGATTACAGAAAATAGAATAAAAAATATTTTTGCAATTATCATGTGAAAACTCATTGCCTAAATGGAAAGGCATTTCTATTTTATGACAAATGAATTTTAGCTAGTGTCTGAATGAACATTTTAATAATTTGTAACAGTCAGTTATTTCTCTCCTGAGTAAAATTATATACTGCCACATTTATTGTTGCTGAATAGTTAAGAAAATAACTAAGGCACCGTAAAAAGATAATAAGATGTATGTTTTTTAAAACGTATTTAGCTTACTTGGAATAATCAAAGTTCCAAGAGGTTAGTTTGTATATTTTTACAAAGTGTATTTTAAGAAATATCACTCTAATATATCAATATATTTTTAACCTTCATTGAAATCCAAATTTACTCCATCTGTTGCTTGTTGTACTTTGATAAATATATAAACATAATATCCTATAAATGTACCAGATATGTTTTCTAGTTACATTAATGACTTCAATACATATTTGTACAAAATTTATTTTCCAAAGACAATTAACATTTGTTGGGCATTCACCACCCACATTTGGCACTTGCTCCATATTTTCACAAATTATTTAATATCATTAATTTATGCAACTAATGTTTTACTAAGGGACTGATAAGTGCCAAACAGTGGTCTTTCGGCTGTGACTATGGCAGTGAATAAAACAAACTCCCTGTCTTCATGAACCTTAGATTTTTGTGAGCAGAGAGAGAAAATAAGATAAAAAGAAAATGTATAATAAACAAAAGAGTGGCAAATGCAATGAAGAAAAGTGGATGGTTAGGGGATTAGGAATGGGGCATGGTGGATCACTATTCAAGATGAAAAGGTTAGAGACAGCCTCACAGAGAAGAGGACCTTTGTGCAAAGACTGAATGGTAAGAAGAAAGGGTGATGTGGTGCTCTTGGATAAGGGTATACTAGCTTCTGGATAATTACTCTTTCTTTTTTTTTTTTTTTTTTTGCGGTACATGGGCCCCTCACTGTTGTGGCCTCTCCCGCTGCGGAGCACAGGCTCTGGACGCACAGGCTCAGCGGCCATGGCTCACGGGCCCAGCCGTTCCACGGCATGTGGGATCTTCCCGGACCAGGGCACGAACCTGTGTCCCCTGCATCGGCAGGCGGACTCTCAACCACTGTGCCACCAGGGCAGCCCAATTACTCTTTCTTAATAAACAGAAAAATTAACCAGGCAGATTTTTCATCAGGTGTTCAAAACATAGTTATCATTTTAGAATTTACTGATGAGTTTAGCCAGAGTACTAGATTCTTCTCTATATTAAAAATATATATGTTAAAATTGAACAACCTTCAATAAGTTGTAGTTCTAAAATATTTGTAAACACATTGTGTGCTTGATTTTGGAAGAACACAAAGGTGTCTTTTTTTTCCAGACAATGATGGAAAACATATAGCTCTTGGTCTTCAGGAAAATGTGCTTGTATTCTTGTATGGGAGAAGAAGAGCAAGAAAGAAGACTATCTCTTGTTTTTATTCAATTGCCTGTGAGTGCTACAGTCCTGAGGAATTGTGTTGTCATTGTGTGTTCTACCACCTATAGTCGTATGTCTCCAACCAGCCTTGCCTTGTGAGTTAGTTGACATAGTAGGCCTAATGGCCACTGTGTTTAGATATCTTGCCTACCTGACTTATTGTCACTAGAACTCATTTTTTCCCCTTAATTTTCAAAACACTATTTCATTGCAAATATCCCCAAGAGAAGTTACGTTTAAAATTTTTGTCATTCATTTATATTTCATTAATATAAATTCATTAATATAAATGAATTTGCTAAGGAAGAATAGAGTATGAACATGAAGTTATTAGGTTCTCAGACAAGGAAAGGAAGATAAAGGACACAAATGAGAGAAGAAAACTGATGGAAAGGGGAGGTTGCAGTTACTAAAGACAACATTTCCCTACTTCATAGCTCTAGAACAAGGACTTTGAGGAACAGCTCTAGGCAATAGTCTATTAGGACCACCTAATAGAAAAGAGAGAATAAGGCACAGTACAAAGGTAAAGTCAGATGAGAATACAGAAGTCCAGAGAGACGTGACAGCCTTTGCCCAAGTTCGTACACACAGTGTCAGCAGAGCTTGAAGAACTCCCAGTTTAGTGCACTGTAATAGCAAATGACTTCTAGACTGGTACAAACAGACTCAAACTTATGAATAATGTTCAAATGGTCAGCAAGCTTCTATTTTCTCGTACAGAAAAAAAAGCTATAATGAGTAGTTAGATTCATAATTAAGCTGAACCATGATATTCCTGAGCCCCAAATTCTGAGGCCTCTGTACAATAATCATCTTTGAGCCCAAGTTGCCATGAGCCCCAAATCCTATTGAACACTTCATGGTATTCCCTTCCTCTAACCCTTTACTCTTTAACTGAATGACTTGAGGCTTTTTGACAGAGACGAAATTGCATAGAGATAACGGCTGCTGGGAAGACCCCAAAGCAGGATCAACTGGGGAGACCAGGAAACGTCTTTTGATGTGGTTCTTTGAAGGTGGGAGTACCGGAGTAGGTGAAAAGTCTGGGCACTGGGATCACCAGCAACAGCTCTCACAGTTTTGAAGGGAAGATCTGATGGCCGGTGAGGATGAGATCACAGGGGCAGAATGACAGCAACGCTATTATATATTGGATAGCAACCCATTAAATGTACTTAGGGCAGAAACAGCCCTTGGTCGGTATGGTTGGCATCACATTGTTCCTTGGGGGAGGGTGAAGGAGTTATCAGTCCATTGGAGTAGAATTAAAATGCAATATTGTGCTATTTTTATTTTTTTAGGGAAAGATTTTTTTTCATCTTTAAAAAAAATTTTAATTTTATATTGGAGTAGAGTTGATTAACAATGTTGTGTTAGTTTCAGATGTACAGCAAAGTGATTCAGTTATGCATATATATGTATCTATTCCTTTTAAAATTCTTTTCCCATTTAGGTTATTACAGAGTATTGAGCAGAGTTCCCTGTGCTACAGAGTAGGTCCTTGTTGGTTATCTATTTTAAGTACAGCTGTGTGTACATGTCAATCCCAAACTCCCAATCTGTCCCACCCTCCCACACTTCCCCTCTGGTAACCATAAATTTGTTCTCTAAGTCTGTGAGTCTGTTTCTGTTTTGTAATTAAGTTCGTTTGCATCATTTTTTTTTTTTAGATTCTGCATGTGAGCGATACCATATGATATTTTTCTCTGTCTGACTTACTTCACTTAGTATGATAATCTCCAAGTCCATCCATGTTGCTGCAAATGACATTATTTTATTCTTTTTAATGGCTGAGTAATTTCCATGTGCTTTTTAATGATTCATTTAAAAATAATTATTTGTCCTCGTGAAACAATTAAATCCTCCCTTACATGCAGAAAGAGAGAAGATTGACACTTATAATGATAGGAAATAGACATTTAGGTAAAACAATCACCAGGGTACAACCTAAACACAGAATGTTTGCCTTGGTAGAAGTCATGTAACTTAGCAGTACATTTCACAGAGACAAGGGAGAGGCACCACGTGATCACCTCAATTGATTCAATATGTAAAACAAATAGAAATTATTAGTATATAAGGAATAGAAAGTAAAGCAACTTCCTGAATATAAAATATTATCTACTGTATTTTGTCAATTCTAAGGTGTACCTTCACAATTGTTTGTATCTCAAGTGTGATTAAATAAACCATTTCACTTAAAGGTGATCCTTTATGCCCATTATCTTAAACTAAGTAATGAAAGACATTATTACTACTAATAATTTAACGGTTTCTGAAAACTCTTGACAAGAGAACAACACAAGAGCAGATATAAAAGCTATACTATCAGGAAGAATACGAATCCATTGTTATTAGCAGATTATACGATTGTATTTCTAGAAAACCCAAGAGGTTTAGCAGATAAGTTATTAGAACTAATAAGGGCACTCATTAAGTGGCAGGATATAAAATAAACATGTAATATTAATTACCAATTAGGGCTTTATTACACACTTTCTAAGCAAAGAAATGATGCTTGTCTTGAAACGTAAAAAGATAGTTTTGACAATAGTTTAAAAATTATTTATGTTAAAAACACCCCAAGCATAATAAAAGGACAAGTAGTGACTTGGAAAAATATTAGCAATATATATAACAGGCAAAGAAGTAGAATTCTGAAATATAAAGAACTCTTAAAAATAAAGGGAATAGCCTCCACAGGAAAATGGCAAAAAAAAAAAGAGATAAATCACAAAAACACATCACTAGTTTCTGAAAAAAAGGAAGCTCCATCTCATTAATGTTAAATTAAAATAACTATAAAATACCACTTCTTTTTGTGTTAGTTATCTACTGCTGTGCAATCAACTACTCCAAAACTTAGTGACTTAAAGAACAAACTTTCAGTACCTCACATTTTCTGTGGGTGAGGAATCCAGGGGTGGTTTGGTTCCTCCAAGTCAGAATCTCTTACAAGGTTGCAATGGACTTATCATTTGAAATGGAGTCATCTCTAGTTCTCTAGTTTGACCAGGGGAGTATCTGATCTTAATACCCTCAAGTGACGGTTGGCAAACCTCTGGTTCTACCTAGCTATTGGCCAGAGATATCAGTTCCTTGCCATGTGCATCTTTTCATGGGGCTACTCACAACTGGCAGCTTTCCACAGGGGAGAGGGGGAGGGGGAGGGAGAGAGTCCAATATGGAAGCTGCTGTCTTTTTGTAACCCTAATTTTGGAAGTGGCATCTGGTGTTCCTACCGCATTCTATTGAATAGAAGTAAATCAGGAATCCAGCCCAACTCAAGGGGAAAGGATCACACAAGGATGTGAATAGCTGAGGGCAGGAATCACTGGGGGCTGTCTTAGAGTCTGTGCATTCATACCTCCCATTAAACAGCAAAGATTAAAAATGAACATTTGAAAGAAATCCACTGGCAAAAATTTTGTGTTAAAAAGGTGAGGTGGAATATAGGCTGGTAAGTGTATACATTAGTATAAACTTTCTGGAGAATATTTTGTCTAATGTGTAATAAGCTGTTTATACTTTTGGATCCATAGTTACATTTCCAGAAATTTATCATAAAGATAAAAGAAGAGACACACACAAAGATTTATGTGAAGGACTGTTCATCAGAGCCTTATTTATAACAAAAGGTAGTAAACTAACTTCCACAAATAAAGATACAATGATTTACAGTTAAATCTGGCTGATAGACTATTTTAGTCACTTAATGATGTTTCTGAAATATATTTCACACCATTAGTTGAGGATTACAATGTTTTTAAACAAAAAGTTGCAAACTACTGTGTAGAATGCTTTTGATTACATTGAAATTTTTATATATAGTATGTATACATATAAATACGTATATATGTATATATATACGTATTTATATGTGTATATACACACACACACACACACACACACACACACACACACACACACACACATAGAGACAGAGAGAAAGGACAGACACTGAGAGAGATAGATATATAAATAATATTATTACCAGGGTGTAGCTTTGGGTAAGAAGACTAGAGGAATTGTGAGTGAAACTTTTAAAAACATAGTTTGATTGGTAAAAATGTCTATGTATACAAAAAATAACTTTCCCAATATTTTCTTTTGCTCCTTCATTTTCTCTTGCCAATACAAAGTAGAGGGTTATGATTTAATGTAAAGACATGATTAGCTATGCTGGCAGCAGTATGGCCTGTCATTCTAATTGGTGGTGTGCCACATGATGGACAGGACCCAGACTATGGCATACCACAGAACTGAGAGCTCTTTCCATACCTCAAGGCCCAGTATTAGTCTTGGCTAAAATACTATGTGATGATAACAAACACTATACTATAAAAGTAATTTCATGTTGGCATACATTTAACATTATTTGATGCTTTTTAGCTAAAGTTACTGAGTTTTAGCTATGCTTCTAATATGAATCTAGTATCAATCTTGTACAAATCTTCAAGAAGTCAAATCTCACCACCATCAGTTAACATTTTTCAAATCACCATAATGTACTTGAAATTAGAGTAGGTAGGCATTTGAAACAAAGAGATCAATCAGGAAAACGCTTATTCTTTACTTTATGGCTTTAGATATCCACTTAGAGATTTCACATATAACTGAGTCCAGCCCATGACCTCATCCTGTGGAAATCATTTCTTTAATGTCTGCCTCTCCTGCTAGACTGTGAGAAACATGCGGGCAAGGACATTATCTGCCTTTCTCATCTATTCTATTTCTAGTAACTTAGCACAGTGCTTCTCAGGAGCTTCTCAGCAACACAGTATTTCTTTATTAATTGAATGAATGAATGAAGCTCTGGGCATTTGAGTCTGCTTATGGTAACATGTCTGGGACCTCTCACCTTGCTTCTGTCCTGTTTCTATTCTCCCAGAGACAGGGGAATTTTCAATTCGTAATGATTGTCTATTAGATTTGACAACATTCCTTTCCCCAACTTTTGTTCCACCCCTGATGTAAAGTACTGAGAAAGGAAGATAATTGTCTAAATAACAAACTAAAGAATAGCCAATTCTGATAGGAGACTTGGTTTTATTTAATCAGGTAACACAAAATAACTGGTATATCTGCCCTTTTCATTTGGTTAAATGTGTTGGGTTTTTGGTCATTATGTTTCCATGTACATCAGTCTTCCATGGAGTTCAAGTCTAATGTGTGTGTGTGTGTGTGTGTGTGTGTGTGTGTGTGTGTGTGTGTGTGTGCGTGCATATGTTCTAGTGTGACAGGGAGAATAATGGCCCCCAAATATGTCCATGCCCTAATTCTTGGAACTTGTGAATATGTTACCTTATATAGCAAAAGGGACTTTGCAGATGTGATTAAAGGTAAAGGCTTTGAGATGAAGAGATTTCCTGGATATCTGGTGGACCCATGTAATCACACATATTCTTTAAGAGTGGAGAACATTTGCCAGCTGTGGATAGAGATGTGAGAATGGAAGAATGATCAGAGAGATGTGGCATTGCTGTCTTCGAAGGTGGAAGAAAGATGCCACGAGCCAATGAGTGTAGGAGGCTTCTGGAAGCTGGAAAGGCCAAGGAAACAGATTTTTTTCCTTAAGCCTCTGAAAGGACCACAGCCCTGCCAATGCCTTGATTTTGACCCTGAGAGACCCCTGATGGATTTCTGACCTTCTGAACTGTAAGATAATAAATTGTATTAAGTAACTAAGTTTGTAATTTGTTATAACAACAGTAGAAAATAAATGCAGTGATATTTTGGTTAAATTTATATGAATCTATTTGCTTAGCTCTAGAATAGTTATTTTAATAAAAACATTGATTCAAAAATTATATCTTTATATCAGCTTACTGTTTGGCTAAGTAAATTTAAATACATAGGGATTTTACAAATTGGCCGTGTTGGTTAAAAGAAAACACAATCAGGTGGCCAGATGGAATTTTAACAGGTAGGGTCTCCTTCCTGCTCCTTTCTGGGGACTTTTGTGGGAATCATTATAAGTAGTTAAATTAAGAGTATATGTTGAGGTGAACATGTTTCCCTTCTCCTAGGAGATGGAGAATAGCAGGGGTGGGGGGGGTGGGGTGGAAGGTGACTTGGTATTTGTTGTCAGGTTGGTGAAATGTTTTGTGGGCTTGTTGATTTTATATATGACTCTTTTAGTCATAGTCTCTTGGCAATGTGACAACAGTACCCTTTATCTTGAGTTTTCTAGTACTTGACTTGTTAATATCAACATGGGAATAGAAAGATGAAAATAAGATGCTCTGTCATTACATCTCCTCCTTTGATTGGCACTCTTCTTGCCTCCCTTTTATAAGTGCCTTTGTGATTACATCATACCCATCCAGATAATCCAGTAAAGTCTTCCCAACTCAAAATCCTTAATTTAATCACATCTACAAGTCCCTTTTGCTTTATAACATGATACTTAGAGTTTCCAAGGATTAGAATATGATGTATTTAGTGTGTGTGTTTGTGTGTGGGGAGGGTCGCATTATTCAGCCTACCACAGTATAAACTAGAAATCACAAAAGCTCTGAAACTTCTCAATATTGTCCTTATGTTTGAAGTCCTGATTCTCCCTTTGCAAAGGAGATTCCCTATAAAAGTCCCTGGTAGTCATGTCAGTCAAGACACTACATGTAATTCACAGAATAAACGCACTGAAGTGTTGTCTGAGGCTTGGAAATGACTTAGTCCATAAATTTTTTTTTAAAGTCTTTATTGAATTTGTTACAATATTGCTTCTCTTTTATGTTTTGGTTTTTTTTGGCCGCAAGGCATGTGGGATCTTAGTTCTCCGACCAGGGATCGAACCCACACCTCCTGCACTGGAAGGCGAAGTCCCAACCACTGGACTGCCAGGGAAGTCCCTAGTCCATAACTTTCTGAATCAATGAGGAAATAGATAAAAGCTTTTAAATTATTATCCAAAGTTACCTGCAAAACTTAGAGGTAGAGCACAGGCCAAGAAAAGACAAAGAGAATCAACACTTACTGAGTGCCCATCGTTTGCCGTACACTCTATGTTTTGTAAATCTTCTGGGTCAGTCTCTTTACTTTCAATTTTCCAGATACAGCGAGTGAGACTAAAAAAATAACTGACAAATCTAGGATCACACAGATATTTTGGTAAACCTGATTCCTGTTCATTAATATCCACTGCCCCTTCCTGTATTGCTTTGCCCTGTTGAACTCAGATGTAGATATGTGATTTGTTTTAGTCAATGAAATGTGTCTCTTCTGAGCTGAATTTTTAAAAGTTAGAATTGGTTTTGCCATATGCCTTTTTTTAATTTTTATTTATTTTTTTTTGCGGTACGCGGGCCTCTCACTGTTGTGGCCTCTCCCGTTGCGAAGCACAGGCTCCGGACGCGCAGGCTCAGCCGCCATGGCTCACAGGCCCAGCCGCTCCGCGGCACGTGGGATCTTCCCGGACCGGGGCACGAACCCGTGTCCCCTGCATCGGCAGGCGGCCTCTCAACCACTGCGCCACCAGGGAAGCCCGCCATATGCCTTTTGACTGTGCCACAATAACTGGAAATGTTGTCGATAAAAGATGCTCTGTTAGCGGGGGTCTTATGGAGAAATGACCTAGACACCAGTACGTGGTCTAAGCAAGAAATAAACTAATGCTATGGTAAGCCACTGTGTTTTGGAAGCCATTTGTTACTCCTGTATAACCTAACTTATCCAGTTATTGTCAGTGACAGAATTTGAACTCAAGTCTGTCAGATTTCAAAGCCTATGTTGTATAATCTAGACACGGATTCTTGTTTTAGTGTTTGTTTTTCCACACTGTGAGACGTGCAAAATATGGCCAAACTATCGTATACTATGGACTGGATATAAAGACTTGGCCTTAAAGAAGTCTGTGATGTAAGTGGATATTAATATTTAAGAAGGACTAGATTATTACTGTCTTAACATTTTCTCACCAATTATTAGAATATACTTTATATGAAAGAAACTGGGCAACGATGTTGAGCTTAGTAACAGATAATAAGTAGTAGAGTGGAGAACATGTGGTAGAGCTCATGTAAATTGCCTTCTAGATATTGCCTTCCTTAAACCTCACAAAATCCCTGTCAAGTAGGTGTTACTATTTTCCTCCTATTTTTTAGATAAGGAAACTAAAGCACAAGCAGTACATGGTGGAGGTTGCATTAGAACTGGCTATGTTCCTAAATCGTATTTAGCCCCTTTATAATCAAACATGTTAATTTACTCCAAATGTTCACAATCAAAACCAACACATTTAATATATGGGTATCTGATTAAGAGCACCGGAATATAAATTAAAATTATATTTAAAATTTTGTATTGCAAATTCTGCTTTATTTGGAGTTTTACATATAGGTTGTTCCTCTATAACAAGATACTAATCAATTCAAAGTGTAAATCAAACCAGATTGGTGGTTCCAAAGAAATGTCTGGCTGTCTGACCAAATTAATGGAGTAGATGTAATTAGGCCTACAGTGTTCTGTACATCTTCCCCTGTAACCACCAGAGTTTTTAATCACAACTACTCCCATTGTCACCATTTTTTAAAAGTCTATGGCTATTGCTTCAACTAAAATACAAATATATCCACGTTACTACCCTCTCCTTTCTTTTTTTCACTTGTGCCACTATGATAATTTGACGTCTCATCTCCTTGGCTTTTGTAAGGAGTTAATGATTTTTTAAGTATTAGATCTGAAATTCAAGCACCATGCAAGTCAAGTCACTGTATTTGACAAAGCTCTGTCATAAGGAGTGATTGATGCATTGTTGTATTTATTTATTTTTATTTATTAACATTTCCATTTTATTTATTTTTTATATCTTAAAGATTGGATTTTAATTTTTTTAATTTAATTTTTTATTTATTTATTTTTACATCTTTATTGAAATATAACTGCTTTAGAAAGGTGTGTTAGTTTCTGCTTTATAACAAAGTAAATCAGTTATACATATACATACATCCCCATATCTCTTCCCTCTTGCGTCTCCCTCCCTCCCACCCTCCCTATCCCACCTCTCTAGGTGGTCACAAAGCACGAAGCTGATCTCCCTGTGCTATGTGGCTGCTTCCCACTAGCTATCAGTTTTAAATTTTGTAGTGCATATATATGTCTATGCCACTCTCTCACTTTGTCCCAGCTTACCCTTCCCCCTCCCCATGTCCTCAAGTCTATTCTCTAGTAGGTCTGAATCTTTATTCCCATCTTGCCCCTAGATTCTCCATGACCATTTATTTTTCTTAGATTGCATATATATGTGTTAGCATATGGTATTTGTTTTTCTCTTTCTGACTTACTTCACTCTGTATGACAGACTCTAGGTCCATCCACCTCACTACAAATAATTCAATTTCGTTTATTTTTATGGCTGAGTAATATTCCATTGTATATATGTGCCACGTCTTCTTTATCCATTCATCCGATGATGGACACTTAGGTGGCTTCCGTGTCCTGGCTATTGTAAATAGAGCTGCAATGAATATTTTGGTACATGACTCTTTTTGAATTATGGTTTTCTCAGGGTATATGCCCAGTAGTGGGATTGCTGGGTCGTATGATAGTTCTATTTGTAGTTTTTTAAGGAACCTCCATACTGTTCTGCATAGTGGCTGTATCAATTTATATTCCCACCAGCACTGCAAGAGGGTTCCCTTTTCTCCACACCCTTTCCAGCATTTATTGTTTGCAGATTTTTTGATGATGGTCATTCTGACCAGTGTGAGATGATATCTCATTGTAGTTTTGATTTGCATTTCTCTAATGATTAGTGATGTTGAGCATTCTTTCATGTGTTTGTTGGCAGTCTGTATATCTTCTTTGGAGAAATGTCTGTTTAGGTCTTCTGCCCATTTTTGGATTGGGTTGTTTGTTTGTTTGACATTGAGCTGCATGAGCTGCTTATAAATTTTGAAGATTAATCCTTTGTCAGTTGCTTCATTTGCAAATATTTTCTCCCACTCTGAGGGCTGTCTTTTCATCTTGTTTATGGTTTCCTTTGCTGTGCAAAAGCTTTTAAGTTTCATTAGGTCCCATTTGATTATTTTTGTTTTTATTTCCATTTCTCTAGGAGGTGGGTCAAAAAGGATCTTGTTGTGATTTATGTCATAGATCATTCTGCCTGTGTTTTCCTCTAAACGTTTTATAGTGTCTGGCCTTACATTTAGGTCTTTAATCCATTTTGAGTTTATTTAGGGAGTGTTCTAATTTCATTCTTTTACATGTAGCTGTCCAGTTTTCCCAGCACCACTTACTGAAGAGGCTGTCTTTTCTCTATTTATATTCTTGCCTCCTTATCAAATATAAGATGACCATATGTGTGTGGGTTTATCTCGGCTTTCAGTCCTGTTCCATTGATCTATATTTCTGCTTTTGTGCAAGTACCACACTGTCTTGATTACTGTAGTTTTGTAGTATAGTCTGAAGCCAGGGAGCCTGATTCCTCCAGCTCCATTTTTCTTTCTCATGATTGTTTAGGCTGTTCGGGGTCTTGTGTGTTTCCATACAAATTGTGAAAATTTTTGTTCTAGTTTTGTGAAAAATGTCATTGGTAATTTGATAGGGATTGCATTGAATCTGTAGATTGCTTTGGGTAGAATAGTCATTTTCACAATATTGATTCTTCCAATCCAAGAACATGGTATACCTCTCCATCTATTTGTATCATCTTCAATTTCTTTCATCAGTGTCTTATAATTTTGCATACAGGTCTTTTGTCTCCATAGGTAGGTTTATTCCTAGGTATTTTATTCTTTTTGTTGCAATGGTAAATAGGAGTGTTTTGTTAATTTCACTCTCAGATTTTTCATCATTAGTGTATAGGAATGCAAAGGATTTTTGTGCATTAATTTTGTATCCTGCTACTTTACCAGATTCATTGATTAGCTCTAGTAGTTTTCTGGTAGCATCTTTAGGATTCTCTATGTATTGTATCATGTCATCTGCAAACAGTGACAGCTTTACTTGTTCTTTTCTGATTTGGATTCCTTTTTTTTTTTCTTTTTCTTCTCTGATTGCTGTGGCTAAGACTTCCAAAACTATGTTGAATAATGGTGGTGAGAATGGGTAACCTTGTCTTATTACTGATGTTACTGGAAATGGTTTCAGGTTTTCACGATTGAGGATGATGTTGGCTGTGGGCTTGTCATATATGGCCTTTATCATGTTGAGGTAAGTTCCCTCTATGCCTACTTTCTGGAGGGTTTTTATCATAAATCGGTGTTGAATTTTGTCAAAAGGTTTCTTTGCATCTCTTGAGGTGATCATATGGTTTTTCTCCTTCAATTTGTTAATATGGTGTATCACATTGATTGATTTGGGTATATTGAAGAATCAGTGCATCCCTGGGATAAACCCCACTTGATCATTGTGTCTGACCCTTTTAATGTGCTGTTGGATTCTGTTTGCTAGTATTTTGTTGAGGATTTTTGCATCTATGTTCATCAGTGATATTGGCCTGTAGTTTTCTTTCTTTGTGACATCTTTGTCTGGTTTTGGTATCAGGGTGTTGGTGGCCTCATAGAATGAGTTTGGGAGTGTTCCTGCTTCTGCTATATTTTGGAAGAGTTTGAGAAGGATAGGTGTTAACTCTTCTCTAAATGTTTGATAGAATTTACATGTGAGAACATCTGGCCCTGGGCTTTTTTTGCTAGAAGATTTTTAATCACAATTTCAATTTCAGTGCTTGTGATTGGTCTGTTCATATTTTCTATTTCTTCCTGGTTCAATCTTGGAAGGCTGTGCATTTCTAAGAATTTGTCCATTTCTTCCAGGTTGTCCATTTTATTGGCATAGAGTTGCTTGTAATCTCTCATGATTCTTTGTATTTCTGCAGTGTCTGTTGTTACTTCTCTGTTTTCATTTCTAATTCTATTGATTTGTGTCTTCTTCCTTTTTTTCTTGTTGAGTCTGGCTAATGGTTTATCAATTTTGTTTATCTTCTCAAAGACCCAGCTTTTAGTTTTAATGATCCTTGCTATTGTTTTCTTAATTTCTTTTTCATTTATTTCTGCTCTGATCTTTATGAATTCTTTCCTTCTCCTACCTTTGGGGATTGTTGTTCTTCTTTCTCTAATTGCTTTAGGTATAAGGTTAGGTTGTTTATTTGAGATGTTTCTTGTTTCTTAAGGTAGGATTGTATTGCTATAAACTTCCCTCTTAGAACTGCTTTTGCTGCATCCCATAGGTTTTGGGTCGTCGTATTTTCATTGTCATTTGCTTCTAGGTATTTTTTGATTTCCTCTTTGATTTCTTCAGTGATCTCTTGGTCATTAAGTAGTGTGTTGTTTAGCCTCCACGTGTTTGTATTTCTTACAGATTTTTTCCTGTAATTGATATCTAGTCTCATAGCGTTGTGGTCGGAAAAGATACTTGATACGATTTCAATTTTCTTGAATTTACCAAGGCTTGATTTGTGACCCAAGACATGATTTATCCTGGAGAATGTTCCATGAGCACTTGAGAATGTGTATTCTGTTGTTTTTGGATGGAATGTCCTATAAATATCATTTAAGTCCATCTTGTTTAATGTATCATTTAAAGCTTGTATTTCCTTATTTATTTTCATTTTGGATGATCTGTCCATTGGTGAAAGTGAGGTGTTAAAGTCCCCTACTATGAATGTGTTCCTGTCGATTTCCCCTTTTATGGCTGTTAGTATTTGCCTTATGTATTGGGGTGCTCCTATGTTGGATGCATAAATATTTACAACTGTTATATCTTCTTCTTGGATTGATCCCTTGATCATTATGTAGTGTCCTTCTTTGTCTCTTGTATTAGTCTTTATTTTAAAGTCTATTTTGTCTGATATGAGAATTGATACTCCAGCTTTCTTTTGGTTTCCATTTGCATGGAATATCTTTTTCCATCCCCTTACTTTCAGTCTCTGTGTGTCCCTAGGTCTGAAGTGGGTCTCTTGTAGACAGCATATATATGGATCTTGTTTTTGTATCCATTAAGCCAGTCTGTGTCTTTTGGTTGGAGCCTTTAATCCATTCACGTTTAAGGTAATTATCGATATGTATGTTCCTATTACCATTTTCTTAATGGTTTTGGGTTTGTTATTGTAGGTCTTTTCTTTCTCTTGTGTTTCCTGCCTAGAGAAGTTCCTTTAGCATTTGTTGTGAAGCTGGTTTGGTGGTGCTGAATTCTCTTAGCTTCTGCTTGTCTGTAAAGGTTTCAATTTCTGTGTCAAATCTGAAGGAGATCCTTGCTGGGTAGAGTAATCTTGATTGTAGGTTTTTCTCTTTCATCACTTTAAATATGTCCTGCCACTCCCTTCTGGATTGCAGAGTTTCTGCTGAAAGATCAGCTGTTAACCTTATGGGGATTCCCTTGTATGTTATTTTTCTTCCCTTGATGCTTTTAATATTTTTTCTTTGTATTTAATTTTTGATAGTTTGATTAATATGTGTCTTGGTGTGTTTCTCTTTGGATTTATCCTGTATGGGACTCTCTGTGCTTCCTGGAGTTGATTAACTATTTCCTTTCCCATATTAGGGAAGTTTTCACCTATAATCTCTTCAAATATTTTCTCAGTCCCTTTCTTTTTCTCTTCTTCTGGGACCCCTATAATTTGAATGTTGGTGCATTTAATGTTGTCCCAGAGGTCTCTGAAACTGTCCTCAATTCTTTTCCTTCTTTTTTCTTTATTCTGCTCTGCAATAGTTATTTCCACTATTTGATCTTCCTGGTCACTTATCCATTCTTCTGCTTCAGTTATTCTGCTATTGATTCCTTCTAGAGAATTTTTAATTTCATTTATTGTGTTCTTCATCACTGTTTGTTTGCTCTTTGGTTCTTCTGGGTCCTTGTTAAACGTTTCTTGTATTTTCTCCATTCTATTTCCAAGATTTTGGACATCTTTACTATCATTATTCTGAATTCTTTTTCAGGTAGACTGCCTATTTCCTCTTTATTTGTTAGGTCTGGTGGGTTTTTACCTTGCTCCTTCATCTGCTGCATATTTCTCTGTCTTCTCATTTTGCTTAACTTATTGTGTTTGGGGTCTCCTTTTCGTAGGCTGTAGGTTTGTAGTTCTGGTTGTTTATGGTGTCTGCCCCCAGTGGCTAAGGTTCATTCAATGGGTTGTGTAGGCTTCCTGGTGGAGGAGACTAGTGCCTGTGTTCTGGTGGATGAGGCTGGATCTTGTCTTTCTGGTGGACAGGTCCACGTCTGATGGTGTGTTTTGGGGTGTCTGTGACCTTATTATGACTTTGGGCAGCCTCTCTGCTAATGGGTGGGGTTGTGTTCCTGTCTTGCTAGTTGTTTGGCATAGGGTGTCCAGTGCTGTAGCTTGCTGGTCGTTGAGTGGAGCTGGGTCTTGGCCTTGAGATGGAGATCTTGGGAGATTTTTGCTGTTTGATATTATGTGGAGCTGGGAGGTCTCTGGTGGACCAATGTCCTGGACTTGGCTCTCCCACCTCAGGGGCACAGCCCCGATGCCTGGCTGGAGCACCAAGTGCCTCTCATCCACACAGCTCAGAACAAAAGGGAGAAAAAAGGAAAAAAAGAAAGAAAGAAAGAAGATAAAATAAGGTAAAATAGTTATTAAAATAAAAAGTAAAAAAACAATTATTAAAATTTAAAAAGTAATTAAAAAAATGAAAGAAAGAAGAGAGCAACCAAACCAAAAACCAAATCCACTAATGATAACAAGTGCTAAAAGCTATACTAAAAAAAACAAAAAACAAAATGGACAGACAGAACCCTAGGACAAATGGTAAAAGCAAAGCTATACAGACAAAATCATACAGAGAAGCATACACATACACACTCACAAAAAGAGAAAAAGGCAAAAAAATATATATATCTTTGCTCCCAAAGTCCACCTCCTCAATTTGGTATGATTCATTGTCTATTCAGGTATTCCACAGACGCAGGGTTCGTCAAGTTGACTGTGGAGATTTAATCCGCTGCTCCTGAGTCTGCTGGGAGAGATTTCCCTTTCTCTTCTTTGTTCTCACAGCTCCCAGGGTTCAGCTTTGGATTTGGCCCCACCTCTGCGTGTAGGTTGCCAGAGGGCGTGTGTTCTTTGCTCAGACAGAACGGGGTTAAAGGAGCAGCTGATTTGGGGTTTCTGGCTCACTCAGGCCTTGGGGAGGGAGGGGTACGGATGCGGGGCAAGCCTGCGGCGGCAGAGGCCAGCATGACATTGCACCAGCCTGAGGCGCGCCGTGCATTCTCCCGGGGAAGTTGTCCCTGGATCCTGGGACCCTGGCAGTGGCGGGCTGCACAGGCTCCCGGGAGGGGAGGTGTGGATAGTGACCTGTGCTTGCTCACAGGCTTCTTGGTGGCGGCAGCAGCGGCCTTAGCGTCTCATGCCCGTCTCTCGAGTCCGTGCTGATAGCCGTGGCTCACGCCTGTCTCTGAAGCTCCTTTAAGCGATGCTCCTAATCCCCTCTCCTCACGCACCAGGAAACAAAGAAGCAAGAAAAAGTCTCTTGCCTCTTCGGCAGCTCCAGACCTTTTCCCGGACTCCCTCCCAGCAAGCTGTGGCGCACTAGCCCTTTCAGGCTATGTTCACGCAGCCAACCCCAGTCCTCTCCCTAGGATCCGACCGAAGCCCGAGCCTCAGCTCCCAGCCCCCGCCCGCCCCGGCGGGTGAGCATACAAGCCTCTCGGGCTGGTGAGTGTTGGTCGGCACCGATCCTCTGTGCGGGAATCTCTCCGCTTTGCTCTCCGCACCCCTGTGGCTGCGCTCTCCTCCGTGGCTCTGATGCTTCCCCCCTCCACCACCCGCAGTCTCTGCCCGCGAAGGGGCTTCCTAGTGTGTGGAAACCTTTCCCCCTTCACAGCTCCCTCCCACTGGTGCAGGTCCTGTCTTTATTCTTTTGTCTCTGTTTATTCTTGTTTCTTTTGCCCTACCCAGGTACGTGGGGAGTTTCTTGCCTTTTGGGAGGTCTGAGATCTTCTGCCAGCGTTCAGTAGGTGTTCTGTAGGAGTTGTTCCACGTGTAGATGTATTTCTGGTGTATCTGTGGGGAGGAAGGTGATCTCCGCATCTTACTCTTCTGCCATCTTGAAGCTCCTCCTGATGCATTGTTTCAGGTTTGTGAAAGCAGTTAGGGAATGGGCTCCTGGGACACCTGCCAGAAAGTGTGGACCTTACAAGATACTATTTCTGAAGCCAATCAACTTAACTGGGTAACACCTTAAAGTATGAAAAGCATCTTCCTTTGTGAGTCTATTGGTTACACAGACTCATGGCTTTGAAAATATGTCCCTTTTCTTAGCTGTTGACTAATATTAATACTGAACAGATGCATTTCTGTTTCCTGTGACTTATGGATGTCATGTAATGGAGACCCTGTGTGACTATATAACCCGTTAACATAAAAATCACTTTTGATGATATAGTATCCAATGTTTCAAGGTCGCAGGGAATAACCTCCCAAATCATTCATTAGTTCTCTTACTGTTAAGAAAATCTTCAGCACTCTAGTTTCTACATACTATTTTGACTTAACTCTTTATATTCCTTGTTCAGCAGGTTGAGGCTGTATTACTAAAGGTGAAATTCCAACTGTTCACAGTATATAATCAAGAGAATTTATCAAAGGAGTGGTCTATTGAGTAATCACCTAACATTTAGAGATTACTCTTTTGAATATTTTGAATACTTTTCCTGCCCTTCTACTCCTCATCCCAACTTAGATCTCACTGAGCCTCACGTATCTGAAAGAAGTAAGCAAGTATAGGAATAATCAAATTGTATATGTGATAAAGATGGAAATATAAAAATACAGGGCTAGAAATCTAGCATCTTGAGCTTCAAAAACAATCTGCCATACATTTCATCTAATATTTAGGCTTAAACCTATTTTTTAGCAATTGGAAATCTGAATCTCATTTGCTGTGATTTCTCTTAAAAGCTCAGCAAAAGTGAGTGATGTTTTCTGGCTTGCTCTTATGAGCAGAACATAACCAGGAAGTCTGTTTCTCCGATAGTGGAAGGTTCTCTGTATTGCATTTCTTGTGCTTTACCCTGTGTATTTGAGCCAATGTCATCAGTACATCTGGAATTAAAATTTAGGGTCTTAGAAAGACCTAAAGAGTAGTGTTAAATGAAACAGGAGAATGTTTTGATTTATTGGAATTCATGGTAAAAATCATGCATAAGTTATGTATACAAGTTATGGCTGTTTTTGACATATGTGATACAGGAGTCACTTTCAAAAATTCAAGATATAGACTATAATTTCAAAAATATAAAAACAGAAAGAGTTCTGGCTAAAAAATTTATTTAAGCTCTGCTTATTTGAAACATTATTTCAAATAATGTTTTAAAGCTAATTATTTTAAAGCTAAAACATTTAAAACTTGCCTCAGTGTAAATATAGTTTAATTCAATCAGAAGAACAAAAGAAAGTATTAGATGCATTTAGGCATTATATAGGATTGTGGGCTAAGAGTGAGCACTACTACACAGCGACACACACAGGTACATATAGATACTCAGACAGAGAAAGACTCACATATGGATATATATCTGTGAAAGTGTATATTTCATTTTATGTTTCTATCTTTTATAATCTTGCAGCTTCACATATTACTTTTGTGTCTAATTGTTGAACATAATAAATATGTAATGCTTTGTTATTTCATTGACAATAATGTATTTTAACAGTGTTACAAAAACTTACCAGGCCTACCATGTTGTATGTTATTCAAATCATGGCCATAGAAAATGTTCACTTATTAATACATCTGGAATTTCTCTACTGAGTAATAGCAAATGTATTGCCATATTTTGTAATACTTCTGGATAGGACATAAGACCATTCAGTATATTCCTGGCACTAGAAACTTTTCTACCATTAGCTAATAGAATGTACAATTCCATGAAACTTCCATGTGTGGTTTATTGGAAACCACAAAATGAGTTCCAACAACTTAGTAGATAATTATGTCTTTACTGATAATCATGTTTATAAAAATGTATATTTCAATTTAGTTCTCTAGGAAGAAATTATGTTCTTTTATTTGTAACCTTTTTAAACACAAATGCATGTTACCTGATATTCATTATGGCTTACAAATAAAATGTTCTGATCTTATCACTAAAAACCACCCACAAATACTACAGGTGGTTACATATCTTATGGGGGAAAATATATAAATTATATATATATTAATATATATATTTTATATGTATTATATATATATATAATTATTTAGAAGAAAACTGTGAACCTTAACTTTTTTTTTTTTTTTGTGGTACGCAGGCCTCTCACTGCTGTGGCCTCCCGCGTTGCGGAGCACAGGCTCCGGATGCGCAGGCTTAGCGGCCATGGCTCACGGGCCCAGCCGCTCCGCGGCATCTGGGATCTTCCCGGACTGGGGCACAAATCCGTGTCCCCTGCATCGGCAGGCGGACTCTCAACCACTGCACCACCAGGGAAGCCCTGTGATGCTTAATTTAGATGTTACCTTGTCTAAGACATGGAGTGCCCAGATTAAACATAATTTCTGGGTGTGTCTGTGAGGCTATTTCTAGATGATACTAGTACTTGAATTGGTAGACTGGGTAAAGCAGATTGTTCTCCCTAAACTGGGTGGACGTCATTTAATCTGTTGAGGACCTGAAGAGAACAGAAAGGCAGAGGAAGAGGGAATTCATTCAGTCTACCTGACTGTTGAGCTGAGACATCAGTCTTCTCCTGACCTCAGACTGGGACTCATGCCATTGACCCTCCAGTTCTCAGGACCAAATCACTGGCTTTCCTGCCTGCAGACAACAGATTGTGGGACTTCTCAGCCTCTATAAGAGCATAAGATAATCCTTTATAATCTTTCTCTCTCTCTCTCTCTCTCTCTCTATATATATATATATATACCTCTTGTTTCTCTGTGAGAAACTTTTATCAGAAGTATGAAATTCCTTCATAGAATAAGTTGAGATATAAATAATAATCTGAATCAGTATTTATACTCAGTACAGACATCATCTTATTTTTGTAGTAGGGCCCACTACCATATTTTTGATACCCAGTAGTAGTATGAGGAAGAGGAGAAGAATATGTTTGTTGTATGACAGAGAATAGGTGAAGATTGCAGTGAAAATAAGAGAGTGAAACAAGTAAATACAAAGGAAAAGATGGGTTGCCTTTCTATGTAACTGTTTCAGGGAGGGAGCAAACTGATATGGTCTGGTTCTAGATTGGCTCCAGGATTCAAAATTGTCCAAGGGAAAGTTCTTTCTTTTTTTTTTTTAAAGTTCTTTAAATAGAATTATCTCAATAAGCACATGTGTCCATGACTTGACAGCCATGAGCCAGGCCACATGTGCTTAGAATATTTCTTAAATAGTCATGGAAGAAAAAAAAATTAATTGTTAGAATGTTAATTACCACTAGATTCAAATAGTCCCTAAAATACATTGGCAATCTAGTGAATTGGCAGAGTGGTTAGGAGCATTTAGCCTCCCTACCCAGGTATGTTAACTTTGTACAGTAGTTAGAACTATAAATATCCAATGTTTTTTATTATTATCTTACAAAATGAAGTCAGAACTTCTTTTGGTCCTTGGGGAGTTAGAAACATCTCTTCAAATATGGTGTCACTGGAGTTTGTTTGTTTGTTTGTTTGTTTTTTATTCATTTTTGGCAGTGTTGGGTCTTCGTTTCCCTGCAAGGGCTTTCTCTAGTTGCGGCGAGCGGGGGGCCACTCTTCATTGTGGTGCACAGGCCTCTCACTGTCGCAGCTTCTCTTGTTGTGGAGCACAAGCTCCAGACGCGCAGGCTCAGTAGCTGTGGCACACGGGCCTAGTTGCTCCGTGGCATGTGGGATCTTCCTAGATGGGCTCGAACCCGTGTCCCCTGCATTGGCAGGCAGATTCTTAACCACTGCGCCACCAGGGAAGCCCGTCACTGGAGTTTTTTAAGCACAAGTAAAGGTCTATTCAAAACTACCCACTTGGTTAACTAACCTCTGAATCTCTTTTCTAGATTAAGCAAAGCTCTCTCTCCCTCTTTGTAAAGAACAATGACTAAGAGGATCTGTACCTGGTCTCTCCTTTGGGGTGAGTTGTATACCCCCAAATGTTTTTTGTTCACCCAATATCTTTATGCTGATTGTATTTGTTATTCTAATTCCATAATTTAATTAAACATGAAATAAACCAATTACATTTGAGTGAATAAAGACTTTTGCTTCTATGAGAATTAAGTTGAATTCTACCTGATACATAGGAGTAATTGAACATGTGTTTATCTATACTCTTTCCAAAAACTCCACAAAGGGAAAGGACTACACGTTAGAAGCCCATAGGGATAAATAGGATGAGTAAGAAGATAATAATAGATAATTCATGTAGATGGGCATGTGGTAACTAACTTACAAGTTAAAACTCAAGTCATCATACAGGGAAGCCAATAAGAAAGCAATTCAACTTGTACCACAAAATTGTGCCAGGTTCCAAATTTTAGATACCAGATCGTACTGGGAACTAGGGTGAGGAGATGGGGCTGAAAACAGAAGGACTAGTTTCAAGACTTTCAACTCTGTACAAAGACGATTACAACTGCAGATCACTTTCTTCATCCATTATGCATCCAGGCAACTACTTTCTTCTGGAATAGGAAGAAGACTGGAGGTTTGCATTATAGAGGTAGTGAAATAGACCTGTTCTGTATTCAGGGATGACAGACACTGCTGTGGGCAAGCTGAAGGTAAGATTTACCCAATGGTACCCACATTATGATGACTTCAGTCCCCTTCCCGTGGCTGGGCTTATAGAATGTTTATACCCTCCAGAAAGGAGACTGAACACAACTTTCTGTAAAAACTGACAGCCTTAAGAGAAATGACATACACACACAGACATTCAGGATGTTGCTAGGAAACGTCCAGATGCTCACCTGGTCCTCCTAGAATGAAGTGTACTATCGCACAAGCCCTGTTCATATTGGCAAGGCTGTCGCATTCGTGTGTGTGTGTTTTATTCTTAAATAGGACCTATTAAGCAAGAATTAGCCAAATATGATCTTTTCTGGATTAACGCTCTAATTTTCTACAACTTTCCAACTCATTTGGTCTTTCCATTCCCGCTCCCCTCTCCACTGTGGGATATCCTCAAATCTATTTTTAACCTTTTACTTTTTAAATTCCTTTTACTTTTAAAATTCAATAAATGTTAGTGTTCTCTGAAAGTTATTTTTCATATAGTATTCTATTCTAGTTTTATGGATTCTATATTTTCTGACATCTCTCAGAATTTACTGATTACGGGGAGGCATTAAATTTTATTGTCTCTGCGTCAATAATAAATAACAGAAAACATGTGCAAGAGAGCACACACACACACACATGTACCCACAACAAGTTGAAAGTTGTGGGCAGATTTGATATTAATATGAATCACATTTAAAGGATCACTACAGAATTAGATATTAGCAAACCTACTAAAAGATATACGGGGAGAATGAAAAGTCCTATTTAGGTTTTATATTTGGGTTGCTTTGTAAGTATATTTAAGTCACGCTCTGCTTGGAAGAATCAAACCTGGATATGATAATATATGCACCAAGGGTAAGATTAATGCTGGAAAAACTACAAAATTCCAATCAAGGGACTTAGAGGCACAGACCGACATGAGGGGAAGGAATACACAACATAATGCCTCAAGTTAAAAGAACATGTTTAAGGTCTGCGTATTTCTTTTTATTTTATACCTATTTTCCTCTGTCACAGCTTTTTTGTGACTAACTGACCAACGACTGGACTCGACCGAGCTGGATAAGAACGTGTCTGCAGTAGTCGCAAAGACCTAGCAGAGCTCTTGAGAAGAAGCAAAATGATAGCAGCTCTTCTCTTCTCAGTTTTGGAGAGCAGTTTTCCTGTATTTCATCCCACTTCTTACTGTAGATTAGAAAAAAAAAAAAGAAAACTCCAATTTCCAACTGCAAGCTCCATCTTATCTTAAAGTCTGGGATGGATAGGAGAAGGCTGCCCTTCTTTCTCCTGGAGGAAGGGTCTTCCTTTAAACCAATCAGTCCGGCAGCGTACCTAGCAGTTTCCTATCTCAGCTTCGCTGGATGAAAAGAAGGCTGAATCCTCCTCCTAAATGCCGCCCAGCTCTGTGTACAAAGGATGAGGACAGCTAAACACTCAGCTGCCTTCTTTCCTGCAACAGCCTCTCCTGCTTCTTGACAGAGATTTCCTACAGGGCACAGCATTCGTTTCCGTAAGTCCTAAATTCAGAAGCAGGGCCCATGTGTCATACCATATTATTCCTTTTCTCTTTCTTTCCTATTATTTTCTTTTACTTCTCTCTTGGAAAAAACAGTGCTACAAACTTACTAGTTGTTTAATCAACTTTGGCAGAAGAGGAGGTTGCTAATAACTTTGCCTTGAAATTGGAAATTGATTTTGGTCTTCCAAGTACTCTGAACTGTCTTTCTCTTCCGAAAGTTTTGCTCTTGTTAGACTTGCTGAAATCTTCTGTCCTAAAGTTAGGAGGGTTTGGTATAATTCAGAAATGTTTTACGAACTGAAAATGACATTTAAATAAAAAACAAAAAAGTGAAGCCCAGCACTGCTGCTGTTTGTCTAAGGTGCAGGGAATAAGTGGTTTCTCTTAATGTTGTGGTGACTTATTCGTTACAGCTATGTGTATGCATGACTTCCTAACAGATTGTTTCCAGTTCCTCTCTCCTGTACTTTATGATGTTATTGTCATTCTTTAAACTTAAACATACATTATAATAACTCAATACATTGTTTTTATTTTCCTATAAATAGTTATTTACAGTAAAGTTCAGTGGCATTTAATATATTCACAATGTTGTGCAATCACCAACTCTCTCTAGTTTCAAACTTTTTGAAAACACGCCATACCAATTAAGGGATCACTCCCCGTTTTCCCTTGCCCTCACCCCTTGATAGCCACTAACCTGCTGTCCTTTTCTATGGATTTGCCTATTCTGAATATATCATATAAAGGTATGACAGAATATATGACTTCTGTGCGTGGCTTCTTTCATTTAGCATAGTGTTTTTGAGGTTCAGTCAAGTTGTAGCATGTACCGGTACTTCACTCATTTTTATGGATGAATAATATTTCCTTGTTTTATGTTACACAATTTGGTTATCCAGTCATCTGTTGATGGATATTTGGGTTGTTTCCACCATTTGGCTGTTATGAATACAGGCATACCTTGGAGATATTGCAGGTTGGGTTCCAGACCATTGCAATAAAGCAAATATCTCAATAAAGGGAGTCAAATTAACTTTTTGGTCATTTTTGGCATATAAAAGTTATGTTTACACTATACTGTAGTCTATTAAGTATGCAATAGCATTATGTCTACCAAGCAATGCATATACCTTAATTTTAAAAATACTTTATTGCTAAAAAGTGCTATCATCCTGAGCCTTCAGCCAGTGGTAGTAGTGACATCAAAGATCATTGATCACAGATTGCCATAACAAATATAATAGTAATGAAAAAGTTTGAAATATTGGGAGAATTACCAAAATGTGGCAGAGACAGGAAGTGAGCAAATGTTGTTGGAAAAGTGGCATCAATAGACTTACTTGATGCAGGATTGCCACAAACCTTCAATTTGTAAAAAACACAGCATCTGTGAAGTACAATAAATTGAGAAATGCCTCTAATACTGCTATAAACATTTATGTACAAGTTTCTGGGTGGACATGTGTTTTTACTTTTCTTAGGTATGTATCTAGGAGTGGAATTGCTGGGTCATATGGTAATTCTATGTTTAACTTTTTGAAGAACTGCTAAACTGCTTCCACAGTGTCTGCATCATTTTACATTCTTACCTGCAACATACAAGGGTTCTTATTTCTCCACATTCTTGCCAACAGTTATTTTCCATTTTTTGATTAAAGCCATCCTGGTGGACATGAGGTGGTAAATCATTGCGGTTTTGATTTGTATTTCTTCAGTGACCAATGATTTTGAACAACTTTCCGTGTACTTGTTGGACCGTTGTATATCTTTGGAAAAATGTCTATTTGGGTCCTTTGCCCATTTTTTAATTGAGTTGTTGGTCTTTGTTGTTGAGTTGTAAGAGATTGTTATATATTCTAGATATAAAAATCTTAACAGATATATGATTTGAAAATATTTTTCCCATTCTGTAAGTTGTCTTTTTAAATTGTAGATAAAGTCCTTTGATGAACAAAAGTTTCTAACTTTAAGAAAGTTCAATTTTCTATCTTTTTCTTTTATTGCTTGTACTTCTGGTGTCAAATCTGAGAATCCATTGCCAAATCCTGAGTCTTGAAGAGTCTTCCTTATAGTTTCCACATTCTGCTTATATTACCCATCTGTCCTTGCATGTTTTGTCTACTTTTTCTATTAGAGTCCTTAACATATGAATTGCAGTTTTTTCAAATTCCCTGTCTGATAAATCCATATTAGTGTTATACCTGAGTTTGACTCTGATGCTTGCTTGATCTCTTCAGCTGAGTCTTTAATTGCTTTTTGGTATGGTTTGCATGTAGCTTTTTGTTGAAAACCAGACATGCTCAATGGGGTAAAAAGAACTGAAGTCATAGGACTTTAGTGAGAGGATTTGTGTTAATTTGATTAGGAGTTAGGCTGTGTGTAATGTTTGCTATATCTAATGTTTATGTTTATGTGTCTTACATCCCTCTAGTGTCCTTGTTCTTGTCTCCCCATTGTCTTTGAGTTTCCCTGAGAACTCTTCCTTAGTCAGAGTCTGAGTCTTCCTCCTCTTTTAGCCCTTATTTACTGACATTATACTGGATCCCTGTTGGTGGTGGTAAAATGTGATGGAGAGAAAAAATTCTATAATCTTATAACTTCATCTCAGTCTTTTAGGAGGCCTATGACTCTAGGTTGTAGCATTCACAAGTGTTTCTCTACTTCCTACCCCTCCTGCCCCCTACCTCCAGGTAAGACAGCAAGGCTAGAGGAAGCTGGAGTGAGGAAAAATGTCTTTCCCCAGATGGGATTAGGCTCTGGTAAAGTCTTTCCCCTACAGAGTAGGCTTCTGTTATAAAGAACAGATATTTTAATATGATCAAGTGATTTTTCTTCTGTAGCTTATTGATGTAATGGGTTATATTAATTGATTTTCAAATGTTGACCCAACCTTGCATACCAGTAATAAATCTCACTTGCTTATAGTGTATAATTCTTTGTCTACACTGTTGCATTAGATTTGCTAATATTTTGTTGAGGATTTTTGCCTCTATGTTTATGAGCTATATTGGTTTGTAGTTTTCTTATAATGTCTTTGTCTGGGCTTGGTATTAAAGTAATGCTGGCCTCGTAGAATGAGTTAGGATGCATTCCCTCTGCTTCTATCCTCTGAAAGAGAATATAGAGAATTGGTATAATTTCTTCCTTAAATGTTTGGTAGGTTTTGCCAGTGAACTCCTCTGGGTCTGGTGCTTTCTGTTTTGAAATGTTATTCAGTGATGTATTTCCCTTCCCCCAGGTCAGTTAAGCTCTGATAATACTCCAGCAGGGTAGGCTCTAGTTAACTTGTTTTTCCTAAGGGCAGATCTTGTTAAGAAGAACAGAGTGTTCTGGCATATTTCAAAATGGTTTCTTATCCCCTCCCCTTGCCAGAAGCCTGAGGGGATTTTTTTAATATTTACTATGGGAGGCTGGTTGAACTCCTGTGGGTAAATCTAAAATATTGTGACACCCCCCTCATGACTGGGTCCCCTTGGAGTTTTTAACTCTCATAGTTGTTCACAATAAGCCTCCAGCAATTTCTTAATTACAGTTTGGATGTTCCTATCCTGGCAATGGTATCTGTGGCAGTTTTGCTCATCAGTGTCTGCTCCAGTAAGCCATGACTCCTTGCATTCACCTGTCTGTCTCTCTAATCTTGTAGGCAGCATTTTGCCCTGTGCTCACCCCTCTCTTATAAATCAAAGAAGATGTTGATTTTTTTGGTTTAATTTTTATTTTTTTACTTGTTAGGATGGGGTAGCAATTCTGAAGCTCCTTACATGTAGATCTGGAAACTAGAAGTCTCAGTTGCCTTTTTCATTTTCCTTTTTAATAGACTAAAATGTCATATATATTATAATATTTGGGGATTGTAATGTATTTAATCTTACCAAGTTCACGGGTTGAATTTTTAGATATTTTGGAGTCCATAATATCATTAATAACATCTGATTATTATCTACAATTTCCTGTTAGTAATAATTATAAGCAATAAAACATTCTTTAAAAATTGTCATAGCCGATACAAGTGATAGACTTTGAAAGGCAAAGAATAGTGAAACAGAGCAGGACCCTATGGTCCTTGCCCCTCCCATGTCCTCTGCCTGCCTTTTGTCTGTAGAAAAACTTTAGCCAAAGAATAAGTTTAATCAGAGAAGTGAGAAAATGCAGAAACAAAGGAAAACAGTCAAAGGAGTCCAAATAATAATAGTTTAGTCATTAAACAAAGTCACGGACATTTAGTTCCTTCTCAAAGGCTATAGATAATATGCTGAGCCATATCCTGTGAGCTCCCTTATAGATACTGAAACCTCCACCAGGTGGAAGAAGTTAACTACATGATGACCAGACTGTAGCCATGACATAAGCTGCCACAATTCTGAGAACTGGCCTCAAAGAAATGGGAACAAACCAACCTGGGAACTTAAGACTAACTGGACTTAAAACAATCAAGATGATGCTAATCAGACCACTGCATGACTAATTTCAAGATGACTGTCAGACATGACTGCTATTTCTACATGTAGCCCCCTCCTTTCACCTATAAAAGCTCTTGACCACTGATTGTCACTTGGGAGGAGTTGGCCTTTGGACAGGAGTTTCCTCACTCTCCCTGCCGCCCTGGTTACTGGCCTCTGAAATAAAGCAAACTTTCCTTTCCACCAACCTCGCTTTTTTATTGGCTTTTGAGCGGCAAGCAGCCGGAGCCCCGTTTTCAGTTAAACTAGGACTTCCATTTTGGCACTGCAGCAAACTAGATTCTCTGAAAAACCCTCCATATAAAAGGCACTTAGAAATGCTGGATAAAATACAACAATATTCTAAAGGAGTATTTGGACTTATAAGAAAGTTGAGGAAATCTCCTGTGGCTCTAAATTAAAAAGACTCTGAAAATCAGGGAGTTTTGTGTGAACAAAAGCTGTTGCTTCATCACCTTCCTGCAGTTCTTACCTGAGGACTTCCAGAGATGAAACCTCGGTGTCCGGGGCATGCCTCTATCATTGCTCACTGTATTACAACCTTACGTACATGTCCATCACTAGACTGTGAGTTCTCTGAAGGCAGGAATGCTACCTTATTCATCTTTTGTCCCCGTGATTTATGCACATACTAAGCACATGGTAATAATTCAGTTAATATCTACTGAAATAAAGAGAAAAAGTTAAACTTGAGAGAAAAGACAAATTATCTACAGAGGAATGACATTAGAATAAGAGCAGAATTTTTAGAGCAACAGTAGGAACCAAAATCTAATGAATAGTATATTAAGTATTTTGAGGTAAAATAAGTCATCACATCACTTAAGAAAGAGAAAAAAATATAATTATGGACAAATTGAAAATAGAAAGTTTATCACCCTCCAACCATTTTAAAAGAATATTTGAAATATACTCTTTAAGAAAAAGAAAAATGAAAAAAAAAAAAGAAAAAGAAAAATGATTTTTTAAAGAAATACTGAGATGCAAGGAGGAATAGCAAGGAAAGACGTGGGTAAACATGTGGGTAAATTTGAGCAAAAATTGACTATACAGCATAATAATAATGAATAACATGGGAGAGGATAACAAAAGATGGCATTAAAATAAAATAATAAAACAATAAAATGTGAGTATAGACTGTAATTGCTTTATAATGGTTTAAGATTCTTTTAAGTATGCATAATAAAAGTTAAGGGTAACCACTGAAGTGTTTAAACAGTATACAATTTCTAAATAATTTGGGAATGAAATTTTAAAAATTAATCCAAAAGAAAGCCAAAAATGTGTAGAAAAATAGGATATTTAGGAAGCACGTAACAAAATAGTAGACATAATTTCATAAATACAAAAAGATTAAATTCATTCATTAATTATAAATTTCAAAGATTAAATTCAGAGATAAAAGAAAAAGTCAAGTAGCAGAAGGATGCTTATGAGACCATTTATATAAATATCATAAATATTTTAAAAAGGTACTATTCTTTAGGGATCATAGAGCTATAAAAAATAGAGAAATTTCTGAATGATAAATGTTTAATTTAGGACAATGATTATCTTAGGAGTACACTGAGTAGTTGATACATGGTGAACATTGGTTAATTCTTCATGCCTTTCATAGATCTGAAACATTTGCTAACATTTTTGGTGAAAATCCAGATTGGATTTTAATCTGCTTTTAATCAGGATTTTACTGCACTCAGTAATAGTGCACATAGTAATTTTGACTCTCAGAAAACCCTCTATGCATTGTAGTATTTCAATTGTGTGTATTTTAGTTTTTTGGCCACCTGTTGCTTTGATGCTTGATGTCGTATCTTCAAGTTATGACATTTAAAGATGACAGGAGCAAAGAAACCAGTTTTCATAAGCAGCATCTTAGAAACTGAACCACATCTTAGTTCCTGAAAGATGAGAAATGGCCTCAGCTGTGGGAAAACTGGAATGTAGAAAAACATTTAAGCCGGTATCTGGTTACAAGGACTTTCTATCTTACTACTGCTGATTTTCAAGGGATGCCATTTTAGGGAGTGTGAAAAGCAGAATGAATTCTCTTATTCTCCCAGTTTCCAGCACTACAATCTGCACCATCTGTATTAAATGACTCTATTTACCCAATGGAGCAATAGAGTTTGTTATATTAGCCTTTGTGAGATAAATGACTTGTTAGAATTCTCCAGTTTAACTAACATGAAATTCCCACTCTCCTGTCAATCCTTAGACCTGGTTTGAGTGTTGACAGAATGTTCACTAAAATCACTTGCAGAGACAGACACATAACACCCAATTAATAGTTCTATTCTCTTCTCAATTTTTCTTTCTTCTGCAATATATTCTTTCACTTTTTTGGACATTGTTGAACAAGTGCTTTCTTTTCTCTTTTTTCCTAATAATATTAGAAAAGTGACGGATCTATTTACAGAAGAATTTTTCATTGCAGTTTCAGCCATGGCATTTGGTTTACTTCATTACTCATGCTGTAGACACAAGGGAATATGATTGCAAATAAGAGAGTGTTCACTGCAGCAATTTCATAAGATAAACTTTAAAATTATATCTTCCTATGCAAAATGAGTGTATGTTGTTTAAAGAAAAATTAGAACATGTAGAAAACAAAATGCAGACCTAATCTCACCATTCAAATATAACCACTGATAATTCCAGTGGTATTTATTTCTGGGATTCTTTAATCTGCAAACAGACATAGAGACAAATAAATAAACACCTAGATATGGAGATATGTACATATTTTATTTCTATCTATTTGTCAATATATCTATATCTGTGTACTTCACATTTGTTTTATAATTTTCATTTTCTACTTAATATTTTGAGCATTTTGAGGAGACCTTTGGCCGATTCATTATTGAAACAGTGTAGAATGGTTTTGCTGTTGGGTCTATAAAGGTACTGCTGGATCTATAAATGTAGATATAAACTGCTTCAAGAATGAACACAGAGTAGAATTTAAAGCTTTTATGTAAGATTAAAAATAAAGCATATTTATACCTATCTTTAATTTTACTTTTAGCCTTAGGAGTTAGAATACAAAATAAATCTATAAAGAATTTTTACTAATTCTCTTGAAATTCAAAGATAAACTTATTTTTAATTAAAGAATCTTATAATTGTTTGAAATTTTAAGTTGTATATAAATTTGAAGGTAAACATTTTATGTTCCATCTTTGAAATAAGATGTCTTGATTGTAATAACTGATCCACAGGTATCTGCTGGTGTTGGTGGTAACACAACTTGGCTTTTGACTTAGTCTTTATTTGTGATTTTTTTTTCTTTTTTTTTTCACATCTTTATTGGGGTATAATTGCTTTACAATGGTGTGTTAGTTTCTGCTTTATAACAAAGTGAATCAGTTATACATATACATATGTTCCCATATCTCTTCCCTCTCATGTCTCCCTCCCTCCCACCCTCCCTATCCCACCCCTCCAGGCGGTCACAAAGCACCGAGCCGATATCCCTGTGCCATGCGGCTGCTTCCTACTAGCTATCTACCTTATGTTTGTTAGTGTATATATGTCCATGCCTCTCTCTCGCCCTGTCACAGCTCACCCTTCCCCCTCCCCATATCCTCAAGTCTGTTCTCCAGTAGGTCTGTGTCTTTATTCCTTTCTTACCCCTAGGTTCTTCATGACATTTTTTTTTCTTGAATTCCATATATATGTGTTAGCATACGGTATTTGTCTTTCTCTTTCTGACTTACTTCACTCTGTATGACAGACTCTAGGTCTATCCACCTCATTACAAATAGCTCAATTTCGTTTCTTTTTATGGCTGAGTAATATTCCATTGTATATATGTGCCACCATCTTCTTTATCCATTCATTCGATGATAGGCACTTAGGTTGTTTCCATCTCCGGGCTGTTGTAAATAGAGCTGCAATTAACATTTTGGTACATGACTCTTTTTGAATTTTGGTTTTTTCAGGGTATATGCCCAGTAGTGGGATTGCTGGGTCATGTGGTAGTTCTATTTGTAGTTTTTTAAGGAACCTCCATACTGTTCTCCATAGTGGCTGAACCAATTCACATTCCCACCAGCAGTGCAAGAGTGTTCCCTTTTCTCCACACCGTCTCCAGCATTTATTGTTTCTAGATTTTTTCATGATGGCCATTCTGACTGGTGTGAGATGATATCTCATTGTAGTTTTGATTTAGGTATGTTTAGGCACACTTGCAATATTTCAGAAAAAAACAATTTTATTAGCTATGTTTATACCCTATTCTAAAATTTTCTATGTTTTTATTATTCTAGGTAGGATTGATGAAACTTTTTACAACATTTAAACGTTCATATACATAGTAATGACACAATGATTTATGTTAGAAATATTGCACTTTTTCCAGGACTCTGATTCTTTAAAATTATATGTAGAAAATAAGCAAAATGATGTAATAAGCCAATTTCCCTGAATAGGTGCTGCTACAATGAATTGTCAAATAGAATCTAACCTCATTTTAAGAGCTGTAATCAATACTTAAGTAAAAGCTTAGTGACATTTGAAAAATTTCATGGTCAAGTTTCCAACATTTCCTTTAATAAAATAAGGATATTGATAAATCAATTGCAAGAAATCCAGAAAGACAGACACACAGCAGGACAGACACACAGTATGATTTTTTTTGGAGATTATTGAAAAATAATTTTTTTCCTTCTTTTTTCTCTTCAATTTCTTGAAAATTTTGGAGTAAGGAAAACTTCTTTCTAATTTTGTATTTTTGAAGGTTATAAATTAAAATATGCTATTTTCAAGTGCATTTGGTAACATATGTTATTGCATACTATTCTCATGCATATAAAGTTAGGGATTGATAGATTACAACTTTTGAAGAAGGCAAAGATTAGAGATATTAGTAGAACAGGTCACTTCTTAAAAATGAGCTGCTCTATTTTCTGATTCATATGGCTATACGAAAAATCTTTCTTTAAATTTGGAAGGGAGAAGGTGTCCCCCAAATAAATATTTTTTGGTGAATCACAATCAATAATAGAATTCTGAAATGCAATCAACGCAATATTAGACTAAATTAAAACCACTAATCTAAAGATAGTTTGTACAGTTTATTATTTTTTTAAAGTATAGCAACTTAACCATTTGGGCTACCAAATAAAACTGATATAATTATATTTCAAATATTTATTAGAATTTGTGCCATTGGAAAGATGCCAATAAAACAAATAAAATGCTGGGTTTCCTTCCTCATATTCAATATTAGATTCACCTTTGTCTCATGTCTTTCATTGAGTGAGACTGTGTTCTAGTGAAGAACAGATATTATTTGGAAGCAAACACTGTTGAATTCAATCACTGCTCTCCTGATTAACAGTGTATGATCTGGGGCAAAAACCCTTCTCTCATCCTCAGTTTTCTCACATATAAAATAACAATGATAGCAGTGATAGTACCTTTCTCTTGTAAGGATTAAATTAGATAGATAAATCGTATAAGTTATGGATAATCCTAGCATGATAGATAATCTTCCTAATAAATAATTTTCCATTGGTATTTCATGTCAAGATTGGTATTATTCACATTACTCCTGAGTTTCTATTTATGTAGCTGAGGCAAAGTAAGAGTTATTTGTCTCCATGGTTTATTGAATCAGATCAAGCAAATGTTTTCCCAGGGTCTAGAAAGATTTCCTTCAGTGGTCTAGAATTCAATACCCTATTTAAATATTTCTAAATAGATTACATTGTTCTGGTACCAGTCTTATTGACTGATAGATTGAATGGTTTACTCATGAGGATTCTAACAAAACAAGCCATGACTCTTTATCAGGAAGATATTCATTGGATATATGTTCCTATATAAATGCAAGTTTTATGCTTGCAATATCTCTAGTAGAAATGTTTGATTAATAGTGAAAATGAGTCCATTTTTATTCTGTTTAACTTTTTATTTTATATTAGAATATGGCTGATTAACGATGTTGTGACAGTTTCATGTGCACAGCAAAGTGACTCAGCCATACATATACATGTATCCATTCTCCCCCAAACTCCCCTCCCATCCAGGCTTCCACATAACATTGAGCAGAGTTCCCTGTGCTATACAATAGGTCCTTGTTGGTTATCCATTTTAAATATAGCAGTGTGTACATGTCAGTCCCATTTTTATTCTGTTTTGAATTAGGTCATTTGATTTCACAAGGCTTTGAAATAAGCATAATTATGGTATTGTGTATTATCCCCATTTTATAGATAATAAAACTAAGGCATAATTTAACTAAAATGTTTCAGTTTTCACAAACTGTCATTGGTGGAACTAGGAGTCAAATGTAAACTTTTCACTTCAAATTTTGTGCTTTTTCCATTACACATTCATTCCGTATTTGCTGAGTGATCAAACAACTATACATTGAACATCAACTATGTAAGCAGTATTACACTATGCACTGGAAACACAGAGGTGAACAAAGCAGACCAATCGCTATAGACGCAAGCTTAGTGTCTTGTGGCTGGAGATAATAGATACGTGAGTTGCCTGAGAAACATAAGTTGTTATGTCAGCCCCCAAACCCTCAGCAATTCTTCAGGAAAAACAAAATTGGGAGAGCCCTCAACTTTATGTTTAAATTTTTTTATGTTCAAGTACCAACCCATACCTGACTTATTTTTGAGGCATGTTATATTTTTCTTTATAACAACATTGAAGAGATCCACTTCCCTATTGTTATAGTCAAAGTATAATCTGCATTGTCTTCAACTTTCTGTAGTAAGAGGTTTCTTTTTTTTTTTTTGAATTTTATTGAAGTATAGTTGATTTACAATGCTGTGTATGGTAAGAGTTTTGAATTTGTTTTTCTACCTACCATGTCTGTCTGTGGCCGCGCATATTTTCTAACAATTTCCAAGAGTGCGTTTTGACCAAGTGTCTATGAATGTAATCGTAGTCACATGAGTGCATAATGGACCCAAAGGTCCTTGCAAATAACACCTGTACACGCTATGCAAGCATAAAAAACAAAAACACAGCCTGAAGGCCCTAGAGAGAGAATGAAAACAGGCAGCTTCTGTCGGGTAGTTGAAATTTGGAAGAAAGGAGAAGCATGGGCTGAGTTTTCCATTTTTTATAGTTTTTAGCTTGAGGGTAGGCTATGGTTGTCACCAGCTAGGGTGACTAAAACTCCAAAGAAATCTCGAAGTCTTTGTGATCTAAAGACTAACAAGACAGTATTTGGGGCAAAAGAGTCACTGGAAAGTGAGAGCAGAATCCTGGAAAGGAAAGAGGATGCCCCATATTCTGCATATAAACTCTCCCTAAGCTTCTGTCTGACTTCGGAACAATCCATACCCAGAACAGATGCCAAGGAACCCAGCTAAAGCTTGAATTGAAATGAGATCGGAGCTGCTGACTGAGGTGGAGTTTGCAGTTAGAGTCCAACCAAATGAATCACTTGCTGAGACAAAAACATCAGTAGCTTTTGGAGGACTATAATAAAATCTATGGATTCACAGCATTACATTCACAATGTGGGATACAAACCCAAAGTACTCTATCTATGAAGAAACAGGACAATGTGATTCAGCATTAAAAAAAAAAAAAAAAAAAAGACCAAGAACCCTGAGATTACTGAGTTTTAATAATAAAATCTAGGTGATCAGTGGATGGATGTTCACCTTCTTTTACCTTTGCTATATATTTGTAAATTTTCATACAAAAATATATAAAAAAAACCAAGTCAGTGAAGATTAGACCTTTCTCTCCCCACCATCCTCCCATCTCAACTTCTGTACAACTCAAAGCTTCAGTTTCTTAACAAATTCAACTTTAAAGGTCTTACTGGCTGTCATACTTCTTAATCTTTAGCACTTCATATGTTTTTTGGCATATGGTCGGCACTTGGAAAATATTTTTTTACTTATGTTAAAAAAATGAGTAATAAATTTAAGGTATTTTTCATTTTCCTATAGAACACCAAATAGTTATTCCAGTCAGTATCTTGTGAGTAAATATGGTTCAGTGATTTTTTTTTTACCTCCATGAATGATTTGCAAATGTGACCAAGTGGACCAAACACCCCAATTTTGACCAGATCCTATCTGCAGATGGTTCATTCCTCTCTGGCTAAAATACCATCTCAATGACCTTTAAAAGCAAAGACCTAGCTGACTTAAGTTCCTTTTACTCTCTCCACATACCGCCACACAAGCTAAAAGAGTAAATGTGATGTACATTTAAGTGCATGACATTAAATGCACATCACCTTGAAAGCATAAACTTTGTGATGGTTAATTTTAGGTGGCAGTTTGGCTGGGCCATGAGATGCCCAGGTATTTGGTTAAACACTATTTTGGGTGTGTCTGTGTAGGTGTTTCTGGATGAGATTAACATTTGAATTAGTAGACTGAGTAAAGCCCTCCTCAATGTGGGTGGGCTTCATTCAATCTCTTGAAAGCCTAAATAGAACAAAAAGGCTGAGTAAGAGAGAATTCACCATCTCTGCTTGTCTTTGAATTATGACTTCAGTCTTCACTTGCCTTTAAACTTAGACTTGGACTGGAACTTACACCATTGGCTCTCTGGTTCTCAGGCTTTCAGGCTCAACTTGAACTACACTATTGGGTCTCTGGCTTGTCCACTGCAGGTCTTGGGATTTGTCAGCCTCCATAACTGCATGAGCCAGTTCCTTATAATAAACCTCTATTTATATGTATATACGTGTGTGTATACATATGTGTGTGTGTATATGTATCTTTATCTCTAACTACATCTCTATCTAAATCTCCTATTCGTTCTGTTTCTCTGGAGGATCCAGACTAATACATGTTTGATCTTCTGTCAAAAGAAATGCAACCTGATTTGGTAAGATGATAAGGTGTCACTTAAGAAATGTGTTTTCATAAAATAATTCGTTTCAACTTACTGGAGATTTTAATATTCAGCTGTATATCATGAATGGTTATTCTCTCATGCTTAAAACCTGGTTTATTATTTTTTTTAAGCCTGTACAAAATTTGGCCTTATCATATGTATAAGGGGGGAAAAAAAGATGGCATTCAGTAAGAATAACACATCTTTCCATGTGTTCAAGAATCTTCACTAAAATGTCACTTCTATGACAAAGATCCAACTCACCCTTAAGAAGAAGAAATCAGAAAACATTTGAAGTTGTCTTAACCACTGTCATCTCTTCTTGTTTGTGAGATAACAAAGTGGAAGGTATTATATCCCAGTTTAATACTGGGATATAATTATGGAAGTAGAACTCTTTAGGCAATTATCTAGCCTCAAAAGGTGTTTGAAAATTTTACAAAGTAGCATTTTAAGCTTCACTTGAATATTCACCTTGTGTATATTACTGATCTGAAGGCAGAGTAGAGTATTGTTTGAGAGTCTGTATCATAACTTCATCATGAACTAGCTGGCAAAGACTTTTGGCAAATCACTTAACATCTCAGCTTCTACCTCCTGATAGGTGAAATGACAATAACTACCTCATTAGGTTATTACAAGGATTAAATGTCCTGTCCTAAGCAAAGCACTTAGAATAAAACCTGGCTCACAGTAAGCACTGTGTGAGTGTTCCTGTGTGTTGCTGTTGCTGATACAGTCACACCCTGACAGTTTCTTGATTCCTCCTCTGAAGCCGCACTCCCACTATCTGCAAAACGGTAATACTTCAGTCAACTTACAGAATGATGACAAACCATATGAATAAACTAAAACTTTCAGCAAGCAATGCATTAACTTCTTTTTTTATAATCCCCAGTGGAATTATAGCAGAAGGTAGACTTTTCAATAGGATAAGATTTAAACACCTAAAAATAACTTATGAGGTATCCAACAAGTCTATCTGAAATCAACAAATATACGTATTTTTCTCAAACCTTCACATATACATAAAGTAATTTAATTATAAAATATTTAAGAAAGTATTTCAAATATTTATCTTAATTAGATATGTGAGGTGCTAAAGGTATTTCCGAAAAGCAGCGGCAAATTGAAAAGTATATAAATGGTCAGTTTTAGAGAGAAGTTGTAAATGTAAGTTTCTTTCTGTATCTCCCAAGCAGCAGAATAAACCTAGCTGGAGGTTCAATATTATTTTACTTAAATGAAATCTATAGTTTCTATATAGATTGAAATGTAGAATGTCAAAATTTTTGGAAATGAAAAGACATATTAGCTAAAAGACCTGACACTTCAATTCAACAAAATGCTTGTAGGTCAACAAATGCTTTTGGGACTTTTCAGACAGTATTGGTTTTTCCTAGTGTACTTATAGCACCTGAGTTCACTGTGCTGTTGAATCCTGAGTATATATGAAGGCCAGCTAACATAAGCTGTATTTTCTTTGCTCCTCATTTTCCATAACTTCACCCTAAGAATTAGTTTTACCTAGCCTATGGGTTGCTAATGTAATTTACAAGGTGACATGTGTTCCATTCTAATTAAGGTAACTTTCTAGTTTTGAGTAAGTCTCTCATAATTTTCAAGTCAGTTTCTTCATTGATAAAATGGAGATGACTGAGTCCTCACTCTCAAAATTACGATGATGATGAAATTATATGATATGTGTGAATGTACTGGTAAGTGGTGTCATTTTAACTATCTTGACAACTATAAAATCATGAAGAGAAGAATTTATAGAGATAGTACTTACTCTTTTCTCCAGTTGTCCACATTGCCACTACCTCATTATAAATATTATATAATTTTTTCTAGAGAAATAGATGTCATAGTTACATAATGGTAATTACTTAATGGGAACTATTATAGAAGACATTTTCCAACAGGGTGACAAAATGAATATGAGTTCAGACCTTCCCACAGCCAACCAAGAGTCCTGAAGGGGCTCAAGTGTCCTGGAGCAACTGTGCTGTCCAGGTTTCTGGTTCCATCTCCTGAGCTCCCACAAGTGCTCTGTGCTCTAGTTGTCCCCAAAGGATCTGTGCTCTTTTTTACTTCCTACCTTTACACACATTGTTTGCTCTGCTAAAGCAGTCCATTTTCCCTTATGCTCCTAGTGAGGGAAAACTCATCCTTTAAAACTCAGTTCATATTTACTTCATCCACCAAGTCTTTACTGACTTTTCCAGGTCGTTAAGTACTTCCTTTCTGTGTCTATCATAAGTCTATGATAGCTGGCATTTATCACATAGCTGAAATTGTAACTTTGCATTTTAGTCTTTTACACTGAATCGTGAAGCTCCAGATAGCAGGGATAGCACAGAGGTTAAGAGCAAGGGCTCTGGCGTCCCAATGCATGGGTTAAAATCCTAGAGCTCTACCACTTATAAGGCGTGTGAACAAGGGAAAGTAAAGAAATCATTCATTGGTAAATGGGGGCTAATAATAATAACTGGGCCATTTAATTAAATGAGTAAAGCTCTTAGAACAATGTCTAGCACATATTCTGAACTCAATATTTAATATTATAACTATTCTTTTCTTTTTAACCTACAAACAAACATTACTCCTGAGACATAGGTTTCTAACAATAATTCGAATGAATAAGTGATCGTAATGTGCACTTATAAGAAAAAGTCCACACGTAACTCTTAAAATAAGTTGTCATTGCTGTACTTGTAAAAAATGGTAAAATCTTTATTAAAGTCTAAAATGACTAAATGTGTTAAAAACAATATCTTTTTTTGTGAAAAACAGAGGGTCATATCAAATAAGGATAAATTAATTCTTAGACTCATAAATTCTTTGATTTGGGTGATAAACCAGTAAACAAAGTGGGATAGAAAATAAAATTTATTTCACCTTCCAAAGGATTTAAAAATTCATACCAAAACCACAACAAAACCAACAAACGAAAATAATTGAGTTATGAGTCACCTTATCATTCAGGTTAATCTTTGGTCATGGAAACAGATATTTTCCTTAAATTTATTTATAAGCTTAATTCACTTTTCCCCTCAAACCCTGAGTATTTTTCTAACATATTTCAGAACTTCTGTGAAGTTTATATGAAAAAATAAACAAGTGAGTTATAGGCAAAAACATTTGAAAACATATGTGTAACACCCTGTTAGATCTTATCACACAATTAAAATGGTATAGCCAAAACATATAAAATCACTAATATTGATAAATCAGCTTTTCCGAGCACCAAGGAAAACATGGATTATTAAATAAATGATCCTAGATTAGTTGGTTAACTACATAGTTAGAGAAATAAAGATGCCTCATTCCATATCTTAAAATAAATTTCAAGTAGATAAAGGAGTAAAATGTAAAGGAAGAAATAAAAGAGCTGGAAGAAAAATAGAGATGACTTTTAATTTGCTCATGGGGGAAGAAGGTCTTTCTAGGCATGGTGAAAAGAAAAAAATTCATGAAACAGATAGATTAAAATATGAAAATTAAAAACACCTGAAATGGTAATATACCCAGTGGTCAAGAGCACTGACTTTGAAAAAGGCACACCCAGATTTTAAAAAACAGCTCCACCATTTATTAAGCATGACTTTGTTCAAGTTGTTTAACCTCTACATGCCTCAATTTTCTGATCTGTGAAATATAATAATAATATAATTGTACTTATTATTATTACTATTATACAGTAAGTACCACATAGGGTTTTTTTTTGAGGAATAAATAAAATAATATTCATCAAGCACTTAGCATAATGGTGAATGCAAATAGAACAAAGGGGAGATATTTAGCATATGTATGATATACAAAAGTTTATCATTAATGTAAAATATTTCCTACACATTTACCTGCAAAAGGTGAACCAAGAAATGAAAGAAATTGTACATTTACATGTAATTCACATAACGAACTAGAGATGACAGAAGGAGAGCTAGAGATGGAGATTCTCTCATTGTTAGGATGAGGAGTGACTCTTGGTTTTCTAATTTTCCAAGCGATCTACGATAAACACATTATTTGCTTCAGATAAAAAACTAGAAATTGTATTATTTAATTTACAGAAAAATAAATGTCTCAAATGAGTATGCTGACAAGTTTTTCAGTTTTGAGGGTCTATTCTTCCTACACTATCTGAACTAAAGGGCCGATACACTATCTTGCAAGCCTTCAGGAAATCAAATACTTTGGAGTATTTCTGTAGATTCCTAGAGTGTTCTTACATGTTCTGTTTTTTGTTTATTACCTTTTGTCTTGAGACACTTTCTTGAAATATCTCTCACCACCCTGTAACTGCTTCTCCTTACCCTGCTTCAATCAACCCTGAGAAGACTAGAAGGGGTGTGGGGAAGGAGATTGAAATAATTGCCTAGTTTTTGATGAAGGTATCAGCATACTATTCTCATTAAAGAAACAGCTCCCTGCGTGAAATACACATTATAGCATGATATAAAATTTTCATTTCTTAAACTGTTCTATATTAAGCTATTTGTCATCAATGTGGTTTACCTATATGAATCCGAGGCAGAGTTTAGGGACATATTTTAAAAGAAGACATAATGAGATTAGTCTACAATAATCCATACTACTATTTCAAACAGATTGCTATCCCTTATATGTCTGTGCTTCTGCCTTTTTTTTTTATTGCTATCGTCCCATGACCTTTAACAGGGAGACATATATAAAGATTGCATGCTAGTGTTTCAACTGATTCCTTTCATTGTTATTGGTGAGTTTTATACATAAGGTTCTTATTGTCCTTGTAGAAGGGAGAGGTAAAATCAATTTCCTCTTTAACATATTGATAAACAACTCCAGATATAAGAGGTAGGGAGGAGAAACTAGATTTACCTTTGTGTGACCTACATAGGAATGCTGGAAAAAATTAATTCCAGAATATTATGTCAACATTCCTTGAAGTTGTGGATATGATTTACATAGTAGGTCTTCCCTATCCACCCAGCTACTTTCATCTTGATACTGTAAATTGCTTTCATTTTCCCCCTCAGATCTGTGTGCTTGAGGTATTGTTGTGATAAATTATGGAGGTACAGAACTGAAAATGGTGTGTAGATTGTCTAAGAAATTGAGTGCAGTCAGCCTTAAAAGTGGTGGATGACGTGCTGAAGCGGCTACCTCACCCTGGCCATGTCCCATATGTCCTCAATGAACAGCTGCTTTTAACTTTGCCTTTTGCCCAGAGCACGAGCGCTGCTGGATTTATTGAATTAATAACCACTCCATTATGTGTGTTTTGTTTTCCTGTGAGCGTGAAATCTGGCTATAATGTTAGGAAAGTGTAAGACAGATCTCCTTAACAAACAAGGCGGTATGTATTTTGGGGGTCATTATTTAATACTTAAATCTTTGGGGTCAAAAATAATACGGAAATCCTTTCAAATCTAGACTGGAATGTTCCTAACAATATTGAGTTAAAAAGGCTTTTTATGGGTTACATAGGTAGATAGAAACTGGCTTTCACTATGATTTGTAGTCTGAAGCCCGGCTACTGACTGCAATGTGTTTGTGATTGAATAAGGCTTTTTTTTTTAAAAAAAAACCTGTATTTTCTTTTTTTCAGGCCTGAATGTTATATATATATATTTCCTAGATGAACATCTGAATACTTTCTGCAGGAAATGAGGGCAAAATCGAACACTATCTTCCTTTTACAACCTAGGTCATTTCCTGAAGAGTTTTGAATCCAGTACGAAAGGCAGGATTTGAGCAAGGGAGGAATGCAGCACATGTGGGAAAGGTTGTACTGGCGACCTTTAATTTTTTTGACCAAGAAGGTGCGAGATAAGATTTCTATCAAGAAGTTTCAGTCAGGGCCATTTTGATTAATGGTGGTTTTCTTTCTTTCTTCTTTTTTTTTTTTTTTCAGTCAGGCAAACCCACTATTGTTCATGTTCCTCCCCCAAATTCTATCCCTTCCACCACAATTTTATAATACAGAAGGTAAATGATACTCTTTTATCAGCTGTTTTTCAGCTCCTGGTTATTTCCCTGTTGTCACTAGCAAGTGGCAGAAATAGTTGCCTTTTGAGGACCTATAAAATAATAGTTTTGATTTTTTTTCTTATTTGTTTCTTAAAAGGAAAAGCAATAAAGATAACTAAGTTTATTGCTAGAAAGAGCCTAAAAGATTACCTATTTCAAGCCTTCATTTTATATATGGGGAAACTGAGGTTCAGAAAAGAATTTTTAATTTGTTTAAGATACTACTACTGATTGTAACACATTTCTAAAGAGTCCCAATTCAGAATTTTATCTACTACAAAACTAAAAAGAAAGGCTTGTATTTTTTAAGATATTGAATCTTCTCTTTGTTTATTTGTTTCAATGCAATTATCTCAAACTACTAAACAATGAAATAAGACTTTTCATGCATTCTTTTTAAAAATCATGTTTCTTAAAGTTATGGTGTATTAAAAGTGAAAAAACTATTAAGACCCTGAAAAGCCTTCTGAATCATTTGAGTAAAGTAAAATTTTGTTTAGCATAGTATATTTTACTTTATTCTTTTTCTAAAACTGGGTAATGTGAAAAAATTACTTAGTGCCCACTGTGAGCCAGGCACTGTGCTAAGTGCCGACCATCTTCTAAACAACTGTTATAGCAGGTAATACAGTGCCCACTTTACAAACTAAAAACATGAGAATTAGAATTTTAGCAATTTGCTCAAAGTCATAAAAGTGATGGCACTGGGATCCAAGTTCAAGTCTGTTTCAATTCAAAGCTCAGGCTCCTTCCATTATATCAGGTTACTTGCATATATGTAAAACATGCCTTAAATGAATTAGTAGTCATACTCAAAATAAGCAGTAAAGCAGAAAATCTGTTACATTTGCCTTTAAAATATACTCAGAGGAAAGCTGAATGAATATTATCTCTTGCATGTGCCTACCCGCCAACAAACACAGACTCACAGTCACATAGCACACAGCCACACACACACAGTTGCTCAAGTTATTATGTGTAATCTACAGTTAAATAACTAAAAATTGCCTTTATTATTGGTTAAAATTCACAAATGGGTATTGCTTTTATTACATGATTTTATTTGCAATTTCTGGGGCGATTTAAGCCACTGAAAATGTTTCTGAAATATATTTTTAAATCCAAAAAGCACGTTATAAATTTTAAAAAGTAGATTCAACTTTACTATCTTCCAGAATCAAAATATTCATTAATGATGACACTCAAAAAATATGAGAAAACACAGATTTGGGAGTTTGTTTTGTGAATATGAAGTTTGTTAGCTGGTTTAGAGTGGCATTTTGAATCATTGTTTCTGAGTTTAACATGAAAATGAAATAAATTATTTACAATGGGAAAGGGTTATATTTGGAGGAGTCTAGAAGTTATGTGTACATAGACTGATCATAAGTTTGCCTGGGGCAGTGCTGGTTGAACTTGTCCTTCAGGAACTCACACTTCTTCCCCTCACTCTCAGAGGCTCTGGTTTGGCTGATATTGTGTGGTCACCCTCGCCAGAGAGCAGCATGGCACTGCATGCCTTGAAGAAAGACGCACGGAATAAGTTATGTTTTCACATCTCCAAACGGACATTAAAAGAGCACATACTTTGTTTTCCATGTGTATTAATACTTCCAATTATTAATAATCTTGAAGTTCTTCAGATAATAATTTCCATATATTCCAAAGATAACTGTAAACTGCCTTTCTTCCAACAATTTTACTCTTATTGTGCACAAGTTGCCTGATGAAAACAGAACAGTAACTGGGTCATTACCATCAACGAAACTAAATCTAGTCCTGTCTTCAACTCTAAGAGAACAAAAAGAAAGGCTCTAGCTCATTGGCTCATGTATCAAAGAGACTTATTTCCTCACCAGCCTCTTGTAGCGCATTAGACAGGTCCTTCTCCTGACACTTCACAGCAAAAAGCAACTCCTCCCCAAACAAGACTCCTACCTCGAAATCATTATGTACCTTTTACATTTAAAAATATCTCAAAGAACTATGATGCATTTTAAAAATTAGGTTGATAATTTTGCCTTGTTTACTTTGATTTTTTAAATTCAATTTTTTATTGGAGTAGAGTTGATTTACAATGTTGTGTTAGTTTCAGGTGTCCAGCAAAGTGATTCAGTTATACATATATATTCTTTTTCAGATTCTTTTCCCTTATAGCTTTTTACAAAATATTGAGTAGAGTTCCCTCTGCTATACAGTAGGTCCTTGTTGGTTATCTATTATATAGATATATATATAGTAGTGTGTATATGTTAATCCCAAACTCCTAATTTATCCCCCCTTCCCCTTTGGTAGCCATAAGTTTGTTGTTAATTGTAGGAAAAAAATGTATTTTTCTACTATAAAAGTAAGATGAAGCCCCAGCTTGCGGATTCTTTTTTTTGTTTTTTGCGGTACGCGGGCCTCTCACTGTTGTGGCCTCTCCCGTTGCGGAGCACAGGCTCCGGACGCACAGACTCAGCAGCCATGGCTCACGGGCCCAGCCGCTCCGTGGCATGTGGGGTCTTCCCGGACCGGGGCACGAACCCGTGTCCCCTGCATCGGCAGGCGGACTCTCAACCACTGCGCCACCAGGGAAGCCCCCAGATTCATTTTTATCTAAACCTATCCCCAAATAAATGAGAAATGCTGACTGTGGGTGGCCTTGTTGCTGGGGGTGGCACTATAATTGCACATGCATTTTGATATCTGAGGAGCAATCCCTTGAAGACATAGCGCTGGGATTTTTACTAAGAGTCCAGTGGTGGTTAGTGAGGCAGTCTTGGATTGATATGCTAACAAATTGAAAGAGACCAGCTCCCTGCTTCCTAGTCCAGAGCCTATAGTCCCTAACTATTACTGGGCAGAGGCAATGATGTATCAAAGAAGAGAACAAGAATTAGCATACAAAAACTTACAGACTAGGTGATCTGTTCATTAGAGAAATGCAAGTAAAAGTTTACTTTCTATTCAAACCCACTGACCTTTGACTCTTGCTAAGCTGCACATAAACATCCATATGGGTGTTACTACCTTTAGGAACCCCTATCGTACATCTCAGTAAGCTTTAAATATTTTACTTATTTAATTAAATTGATAAATAAGTCAATGAAATGTGCTTATTTAGGCAATTAGGCTTATGCTTAACTCTAGGGATTTTACTTTTATTTAGGTATGGCATCAAATTAAATAAGAGCCTTGTTGAGGCTCTTGAGCTGCTTTTGTAGACACGTACACAGAACTGGATCAAGACCTGCTTTAGAAGCAACACGTTGGCCTGTGAGAGAGTATGTAAAAAATGTTCCTCCAAGAAGCTACAGTCTAAAGAAGAAAAATACTCAGATATCATCTCGCAGATCTTTTATTGTGCTCTAAATAAATGGGTTGCTGTTATAGTGTAGACACGAGTGAAATGGCCTTCATTTCTAAATCAGCAGACTGCTGCTACATTCTGCAGTGGCTGAATTTCCTGGGTGGTCTTTAAGAATCGCCCCAGGAGGTAGGCACTGTCATAGTCTAATCCAGATGTTACAAAGGTATGTAAAATGGCATGTCTTGCAAGTTTAGTTTATGCGTTGTCTAGTCCTTCATGTGGAGATAGACATTCTTTTAAGCTTTTTGAGAACCTCTGTGGAATGAATGGGCCTGAAAGCTATTAACATCGATTTTCTTAATAAAGGTGTTGAAATGAGACCTGGCACTTATGCTGCAATACGAAAATATGTGCAGGTGAATTGAAAAACTTTTAGAATTTAAGTTCGGGTTCGAAATTGGTATGTTATGTTTTTCTGTGATTTTCATTTTGGCATAAACTTTTGTTTGCCTCTGTACCAACACAACCACGTTTCCTAGGTTTAAAATTAATTTTAATGTTTACTTTTCAAAAAGTGGGAGACAATAAAAGACCATTTGGTACCTCAAGCCAGCAGTTCTAGTACGTCAGCGATGGACTAGATACGTGAACTAGTGAGATAGCATGAATCTTTCCATGGGGTTGGGAAGAAATGCAGTGAGGAGATACCTCTGCGGCAGGGGGTTTTGCAGCCAGAGAACGCTTCCCAGACAGAACTCCCAATAAGGGGACTGGCAACACCTAGAGATGCGCACACTGATGTGCCAATCCAGCACCTGTCCTGCCAACAGCCCCGAAGGAGCCGGTTTGAGTTAGTCCAGTAAATCACAGTGGTATCTCCCTTAAGAGGTAACTGAAAGGGAAGCAGTCCAAACCGTGCATTCCAATCCTTACTGGGCCACCTGGAATTTAAAACTAAAGCACTGGCTTTTACTTCAAATGTACAAGGAGCTCACCTCCTCAGCATGACCTTTCACTCATTTTAGAGAATTAAATAGAGCTTACCAAAGGGTAACATTCTCTCTTTTTCAGGCACCTGCACACATCCCAAATCAAGAGTGCCAAAACTAAATGATCCTTGAAAGCTGGGAAACAGCGAGGACCTTTTGTAAGTAAGTCTTCCTGGAAAACATCTGGGAGAAAAGGTCTTGGTGATATTAGAATCAATGTCAAAAGAGCTGATAATTTGAGAAAACATTCAAAGATGTAGAATCTATTTCCGTGGAGTCTCAAACCTCCAGGAAGGGAAGGAATTGTTAAAGCAAATGAAAAATGAAATGTATTCTTGCCTTAATCTATATGGTTTGAGTGAAAAACCCATGCCAAGTAATTATTTGAGGGTTACTAAGATGAATATTCTAATCATTTCATTATAACCAGCTATCTTCAGTAAGAGATCCTGCACAAGTATGCTGCTTACAATTATTCAAGTCAGAAAGCCAGTGTAAATGGTTTTAATCCTTTCTAGTCAAATTAATATGGTGTGGATGTCCTGGGTATATAGACACTCAGTTATCTTTCTTGTTGACACATATAAGAAAATTCTGGCTGGACACACATGATTTATTCTTTATATCTGGAGCTGGGCTGTAATCATTCACCCCGTTTCAAGTCTAGTTTGGCAACTTTATCTCACTTGCAGTTTGCATTTTTTGAAAGTGAAAATATATTCTGCAGCTTTTGATGTGTCGATTGGTAGGAGGGTAAAGACAGCCGCACGAAGTCTCTGGAGACTGGTTCAGTGGCTAAATGCAGACCTCTAGTGCTTTCTTGTTATCCAGGATAGATCTACATCCCGATGAACCACAACTAGTCAATAGCAGAGGCTCTCGATGCATGTGCTCAGAAGCCACAAATCAGCTTTCCCTGGGACTTAGTTATCGGCATATTGTGCCGTAGGCCATGCCCTGCTGCTGCTTGCCCGACTGTAATTTTTCCCCTAGTGAAGTTTTTAAAGTCACAGGCTGAGACTGTAACCGTGCTCTCCTGGCAACAAGGCTGTCATTAGCCTTCCAGATATCAATTGCTCATCAAATAAATTGCTACTTTAATGTCCTCAGCCTCTCGCTATTAAGGAGGTTCAGTGCTAGCAGGATTTCCCCCAGTTATGTTTTCCTCTTCCAAAATTTATTTCTAAATGTTTCCTTACCTATGGCCAGAGTTTATATTAAAATGATATATGTGCCTGAGCTGGCCCATTATGTTTTAAAGTCTCTATCACTTCTATCATTGAAGTATCACAAAAGCCCCCATATTGGTCTCAACATAATTGGCCTCTTGGCTATCTAATCCACCTGTACCTTGTTTCCAGAAGCATCTTTGTAAAATACAAATCTAGTCACATCGTTACTCCTAATTTTAGAATTTCTCATTGTCTCCCCACATTTCTCACTGGGGCCTTTGGAAAATCCCCTGTGTTAGAGCCTAGGATGCCCTAAGAA